>NW_005842186.1:1153700-1178498 GCF_000455745.1 Alligator sinensis | reverse complement strand
CAGGCACAGACAGCCCCACGCAGGCTGCAAGCGGCTGCAGTGCGGGACACTGGGCATGGGGCAGGCAAAGGGCCGCTTTTCCCTGTGTTCAGCACCACCTTGTAACCCAGACCTGCTGCTAGCCTGGGCCCTGCACTGGCTCCAGGCTCGCCCACTGGGGCTGCGTGTAGCGACAGCAGCTGTGGCCCCCCCACTTGCCGCACTGGGCAGTGTTTGCCACTGCTGCCTCTGTGCAGCCCAGTGTGCGAGCTCCAGGCAGGCAGCAGCAGCCAACACTGCCCGGCATGGCAAATGGGGGGGTCCACAGCTGCTGCACACAGCTCTGATGGGCGAGCCTGGAGCCAGCATGGGGTACAGGGGCTGGGTTACAAGCTGGTGCTGAGCGTAGGGAAAAGTGGCCCCTCACCCGCCTTGTGGCTGGCGCCCCATGCTGCACCCACTCGCAGCCCACATGGGGCTGCCTGTGCCTGCTCCAGACAGCCCCGCATAGCCGGTAAGCGGCTGCAGCAGGGAGCGCTGGCCATGGGGCGGGTGAGGGGCCACTTTTTCCCCGCACTCAGCACCAGTTTCTTCCCTGCTGGCACGCAGGGGGTCAGGGCTGTGCTGCCCTCCGCCTGTACCGCAGGGGTGGGAGGCACTGGGAGTGAGTGGGCGGGGAGCCAGCAGAAGCACAGGGCCTGCACTGGTGACCCGGGGCCCGCGCTGGTGGGGCCCAGAGCAGGATGGCAGGAGTACAGGGGTCCCGGCCGACAGGGGCTCTATGGAGCTGGGCCAGCTCCCCCCTGTCCCTGCTGGTGCAGCCCAGCCTGGCTCCACAGACCCCTGCTACCCTGTGCCCTGCTTTGGGCCCCACTAGTGCTGGCCCTGGGACACTGGTCCCAAGATGGTGACCAGGGGCGGGGCTCCTGTCAAGGGGCAGAGCTACCCGTGCGGCCCTCAACAGCCTGCTGAAACTGGGTAAGCGGCCCTCCACCCGAAATAATTGCCTGCCTCTGATCTAGAGGCCCAGGTGACGTGCAGCACATGCTGTCGCAAAGACACTGCTAGCAGCACTGAAAGCTAGTCTGGGTTTATCTTAACACACTTCAATCATAGCACTGGATTTTAGAAGAGAGATACCCTCAAGAAGGGGAGGGCTTAGTAACTTTTCTTTTTAAAAGGAAAAACCTGAGATTTGGTCCAATTGGGCTTCTATGTAATTGGAGATTTTATTTATTTATTTATTTTTAGTGGGGATACATTGATTTCCACTCTCAAGAAGAAAAAAGTATGAGAGGTCTCAATTGCAGAGATGGGCTAAAGAAAACAACTCTCATTCCGGAGTTCTCCTTAAAAGGAGACTTTAGCTGAAAACTGGAAAGTTTGGGAGGAGTCTTTAAAAAAAGGAAGACTAAACAAAGAAAAGATCTTTCCTTTCCCATGAAGGGCTGGCTCCAGTGCTGTGAACCAGAATGGAGGAGCCCAGTGGATAAGACTGTCAGCACAAGATTTTTATCTGCCTATGCCATTTAAGCTATTTACTGCTCACAGACACTTGATATGCCAAAAGTAAGTTCTCTGTGCTCTCGACTACCATCACGTTGGATTTCAGTGACCCTCCAGCTAGCAATTCTTAAGGCAAGGCTAACTTAACTCTCTCCCAATCTGACTGCCTCTTCTGGGAAATCTCACTGCCAGGATTGAGACTCCACAAATCAACCAACCTGGGATATGTCAAAGATCAGGGAAGGTGGTAGTTTGCAGAGTCTATGGAAAGACTGGACAGATCTCAAGAAAAGGAACGTGCGCCAGAGTTAGGGACCTTCACCAAAAGCACTACTAATATTTTTTTTTTCCTTTAGGCCAGAAGAGACTGATAGCTCAAAGGTCTCACTGATTATGTCTGCAGTGGCATCATGTGGGAACACGTCTGCAGACAGCCAGCACCCATCCCCAATTAGAACTTGTAGGTCAAAATCAACATCTAAAAACTTCATCGAGATGTCTGCCAGTGGAGATTATGGATGATAGTTAGCACTTGGAAATACACCAGTTAATAAGTAGCAGGATATTCAGTAAAATGGATTAACGGAGCACTACAACATGCATGGGTTTACCAAACACAGTCAACATTAACTTAGCCTGTAGCGCTTCTACAGACTTTGGTATGTTCAGGAAAGAATGCCAACTACAGGCTACTCTGAAGTTTTGAATGCAATGGCAAATTCAAAGCAAGTGGTAAAGATAATGAGATGGTTGATCTTAAACCTTCATTTTGGCATTTCATGACCCAAGTGTTTAGACAGACAGCAGCTTTAAAAGTGTCCATTTAAATCTTTTATTGAGTAAACCTGAAAGGTCAGAGATCAGCAACTTCTTAGAGAAGTTTCTCTTTGGTGCACTTGTCCTACTGTGCATGGCCACCTCCCCCAGTTTGAGAGGGTGCCTTCCACAGCAGCAGAGAAAACTTTAGTGTCCAGTAGTAAAGTACAAGAATAAGCCGGGGGCTCCAGGATACATGCTTAAAAAATCTGGACTAGTTTCAGATTTAGTGGAACAGACTGCCCCCTGACACTTTCCCTTTACCCAAGCACACAATGGAAATGTTGATTTTAATGTCCTCCTCTAGTCAAGGAAGTAGAGAGGAGAGAGAAAAAAAAAAAGATGTTTCAAAACAATGCTTGGGGGCTTAAGCTTCACTGCCTTAAAAATAAGGGTATTCAGAATAAGCAAATATAGTAATCAACTATTTGGGGCCATCACCACAGACCACTTCCATTGAAGGAGATAATCTTGGGTTTTCTGAAGCTTTTGAAAAGAATGACCGAACCAATGGAGAAAAACAAGGTAGTCAAATCTTGAAGTCAACTACAGACATACACGGAGGTCCGTGCTAAGTAAGTTTAGCCTAACGTTATTGCAAATATTTCTAACTCGGTCACATGAAAATCAACTTCCTTTAGAACAGGCTTTACAAGGGAATAGAATCTACTGATCTGTTTCCACATTAAGTTGCAACTGTTAAATCCTGTGACAAACTACAGAAGGCCAGTGGAAAAGATGGGTTTGACCCAACAGGCTACTCCCATACCCAACCTAGTTCACATTCCTTTTGGCAAAAAGAGTTTCATAATGGAAAATACAGTAATCAGAAGTTTGGGATTTTTTAGACTGAATTCCCAGACATGCACACAAAGTTTTCTAGGATGGTTTACAGCTCCCCATGGGTGGAGGTGGGGGGGATGAGCTGCTTCTGTGTTCAGGTGCTGTATTGCCAGTCATCACCATAGTATTAGTGAATATGCCTGAATTTATAGCTGTTAGTTAGGCACACATGCATGCACCACTCTCTCATGTGGACGCCTAACAAGCTTAGCAGGGCCTCTGTGCATGCTTCATATAGGGAAATCTGAAATGCTCATAACTTGGTCAAAGCAAAACCAGTTTCCTTTCAGCTGAAGACATGCACTACTGCTACCTAATAAGGAACCCTTTCCACATCAAAGAGAAGCTTTCAAGTCTCAGCTGTTTTGATGTGAGATTAAATGCGCAACAAATTATTTAAAAAAAAAATTATTTTATATATATATATATATATATATAGAAAAAAGGACTTTTTCCATTTTCCAAGGCATTATTCAAATACTGGAGCTGTTTTTGCTCAAAAACTTTGCAACCTTCTATTTTGGGCATGGGACTTTTCACCCCAAAAAAGATATTGTTTTGCCAAGTTATGAAGAACAGGGTTGTATGCTGGCTCTTTTGTACAGCCTTAACTACAAATAGTCATTGCTATACAAGCTGTAATACATTGATGCTTTCAATACCTGTCTGAGATGCTAGAAGGCTTGTCCAGTATTAGAAAATGCTACTGAATCATGATATAGACCCAGGCCACTTGCTTTCTGCGCCCCTCTACACCACTTGTTCCATTACTTGAAAACATCACACCCTTGCAGTGAGCAAGATGGCATACCATCACTTCCTCACTAGGCTTCCTTGGGTAGGAATTCTGGATAAACACTGTAAGCAACTGGGTCTTTCATACACCAGTTTCTCCTCTGAAAATGTCCCCCTTCTTTAAAGAAAGAAAGATATGGTGTAAAAAGCTTGTATTAGTCATAATCGTTTTATCCTCTCTCAAAAGTATCATAAGCATGTTAGCTAATTGATTTTACCAGACCCCCATGGGGAGATAACCTAGCTCCTCAACTTGGAATTTATCCCACTATTTCCTGCTAGGCAAAACCTCCAAAAGTATTAATTGGATTAGATATAGTCTCAGTTAATGCAAGACATTTCTAATGTCACTATTTTCAGTCTTACGTAAGTGACTTTGGAAAGAAAAAAGCAAATGTCTCTTTTCTGATCATTTAGAAGTCAAAATTGAAGTCCCTTCCCTGAAACATAAAAACCAATCCCCTGCATGTTTTCAGTTTAACAGAGCTGCCAAACTGAAGGAGGGAATGCTTCCAGGGGCTCCTGGGCTTCATTTTGTGCCCTATGGTGCCTAATTCAAGTGTCAAATCTAACTTCTACTAGCAGGCAGGTGAAAATAAGCTACTGAACTTAGTTCTTTTGCAATGAAAGTTAGCAACATGGAAATAAATGTTGTCTTCTTCTGTAGCTTGAGAAATCAGAAGATACACAAATCTAGGAATTAATAGACAGTACTGTGATTCTGCACAGTTACTGTAAAAAGCCTAATATTTGGAGAGAAAGTGACTATTTAGATGGGACAAAGCTTTTCACAGCTTCATGAATTCTAGTCCTTACTTTCTCCCACTGCTCTGGTTCCTTAAATCAGTAATAGCATCATCATTTTTTTTTAAACAAGTGGCTTGGAGAACACTTACCGTCTGGGACTTCATCCGGCCTCTTCCTCTTCTCATAAACCACTATGATGACAACAAGGATGATGATTTCAGCCAGTATCCCCAAGAAGGGCCAAAGAGGGGCCAGATGGCTACGCACACGCAGAATGGTGATGACAGCATCGGTGCCAGCCTGGTTGGTTGCATTGCATTGATACTGGCCGGGATCTTCGGTTATGTCTAGGTTTATGATGCTCAGCTCCGTGTAGTTTTCTTTATTCGTAATGAAGAATCGGCCAGAGGAGTTGTTGATGTCCTGGTGTAAAAAAGAAAAAAGAAAAAGCTTTTAGTAACACCAAGTGTATCTTCTGCACTTAAAATGCAGATCTACTTTAAAACAAATGTAAAGAGATGGCACACTTACATACATGATGAAAGGATATTTTTGTATTGCTTATTTATTTATTTTTACTTCCACGTGCCCTGCAACACCAGTGCAGTTGTGATCATGTAAAAAGAACTGTTACATTCCAATTGCAACTCAAAGCAACATAACTGAAAAAGTGGAGCTGAGATGTAGAAGACCCTACTAACAATATACAGGGTGAGTCTGCCAGCAGGCAGATGTTTATCTGAAAGTCATGACTAATCTGCAGCCTCAAAGCCATTTGAGGGTGCAGCACACTTTAAAGCTAGCTATATCTGGACTTCAAACAGGGCTGTAGTTAAAAAAAAAAATGTTCTAACACTTTTTTGGTAGCACTTTTCCACCGAACTCAAGATAAAGACTCCATGAATAAACTTGTATTGCGACCTTTCCACCTTGCAAGGGAGTGCCCTAATCACCTGGACATAGGGTATTCTGAGGAGGGTTTTTTCAGTCCCTCCTGGTGCAGTTGCTTCTCTTGGTCTGAAAGTCACTGTGGCAGAGTAAGAATGATTAGTGTGATGGATTTGATTGTTATGACATTCATTAGGGTTTCAGATCTTTCTCCAGCAAGTGCTGGTTTAGGCAGACAGGGGAGAGGGGGAGAGAGTGTCAAAAGGTGAGCTTGAGAGACTTCACAGGACCACACAATCTGGTAGTTAGGGCAGACGAGAGAAGAGGAAACTGTAGGCCACTGAATGCTGTAACCAGTTTGCTGTTGGCTAAAAGCAGTGTGTCTTTATCCCCCTCTTCCTCCAACAACTTTTTTAGTTAGCTTTTATTTTCACTGCTTTATTGCAAGTCCTGGAGATGTTCCATTTCAAAAGTCAGATAAAACATTTAGTTTTGAACAGAATTTTTCAATGTTTAGTTTGGTGAGAAAAAATTCAAATCAGATTTTTTTTCAGGTTTTCATTTCGGCAGCCAACACTCTCACCTTCCCCTCCTCTCCAAGTTCAATTATTCTCACTTCCGTACCGAGCATCTTGTTTCAACCTAGCTCATAAAAACAAGGTCCTACTCAAGCCAGCTGCAGGTTCTCTAAACACTGAAATAACTGAGGCCAGGATCAAGAGGCACAGGCAGACCAGTGGGAAAAGGGCCCAGGTCAAAACATGGGGAACACCAGATGAGAACAGAGGCACCATGCTAACCTGCCTTTGACAACACTCATTTTGCTACATAGTAATTAATGAAGAAAAAGGACTTTCAGTCAAGGAGACTGTCATAATTCCTACTAGAAATTATGCATCATTTCTCCACTGATGAGCTAGTTTCTCAATCCCAGGCACATCACAGTAGGTAAAGACCAAGTAAAGGTCTTGGCCTTGCATTCCCCTCCTTGCCTGCCAACCCAACCTCTCATTAAATCTTCTGGCCCAGACATAAGTAGCTGCATGGAAAAATATGCATGTGTAGCAAACACTGTATGATCTTAGCCTGAATGAAGGTGACAGTAACAAATCTAATTTCATAAATCATATCAACAGTGGCAGGCATCATGGCAACCCCCCCAAAAACAAAACAAAACAAAACTGAACAACAAAAAACTGGCCATTTTATGCAGACAGCATTGGCTGAAAAGCTTTACCCAAGATGGAACAGTTTGTGTTCCAGCTTTTGCATCAACCGCAGCGCAGTAGTACAGAAAGTTCAGAGATGTTTCCTGGCTGCACTTGAGATTCTAGGATCCATTTTGCATTGTTATATAAAAGGTGAGTAACTAACCTTAATGGTAGTTTCTCAAAACTGACTGAATTATCATTTTGGGAAGTCAGTCTGCAAACTGAACAATGTACCTGGAGAACTTACTTTTAAGTTTCAAATAAAAAACAGCCAATACAATGCTGAAAATATCTCAGAAAACTGCCTTTCCTGTTTAAGTTGCCCAGTGCAAATTACACCATCTTTCCATGCTGTTAGCAGTTAATGTCTTTGTCATGCCCAGCAGCAAGTGCAATGAATAGCTTTTCTTCCACAAGAACGGAGGACAAACACCTATCAATATGCAGTCGCCAGCTATAGTGCAATGTAAGCAGGGTTGTTGCTATGGAAAAAAAGGTTTTGCTCTAGTTCACTGAACTTTCAAAGAAATTTACGAAAATAATCTTGATTTTTCAGAGTGCCCACAGGTAGTCAGTGGATAAGGATTCCAGGTTGCTTTCTAATGGGTATGTCAGGAGGCTAAATTCGGGTTCACTCACCTCAAACACATCATTGATCCTCTTGCGCCATATCCATTCAGGATGCGGGAAGCCCACAGACTTGCAATACATAACTGCTTCCTGTCCTTCATTTTTGTTCTCGCTTCGCTTGTGGCCAGTGATTTCAGGAGCAGCTACAAAACACAAACAGAAGCTCTGCATTTACAACCTACTCTTTGAATGCGACCATCTCATGTTCCAGTGCCTCAAACAGAAATTTAAACCTACAAAATCTCCAACACCAGGCACCTGCCTTTCCAGACCGAGCAGAACTTGCACAGTGAGAACAATCCCCATATCTTTTGACCCCATAACAAAAGAAGAACAGGGATAATATGCAGGCTTTTAGGTATTTCTTGCCAGAAGTGTACGTGTAGGGCCCAACTGAATTCATGGCGAAAGTGGACTGCACTGTGGCTCCTTTAATCCCTGCTGCTGACTGGTAGAGGGGGGCCCACTTGACTCCCTGAGTGGCGAGGAAGCAAAACCCGTGGTTTTAAACATGGCACTTTGTTCCCCTCCAGCCGCTCACTGACTGAGGGGCCCTGGTGGCCCCGCTGCTTGCTTCCGACTGGCAGGGAGGCAAAGAAACTGTGCCATGTTTAAAACCACGGTTTTTGCTTCCCTGCCGATCAGGAGCAAGCTGCAAGTGGGCCCCCTCCATCAGTCAGCGGTGGGAAGGAGGGATGTGTCGGGGGAACCTGCAAGATTAGAAGAGCAGCAACGCAGCCCATTTCTGCCATGAATTCAGTAGGGCCCTATGTATGTGTGGAGGGAGAAGCAAACGAAGAGGTTCAGTGTTGAGGACTCCTCACAAGAGTCATTCTCCAGCTAGTCCTTCTTCTCTGCCAATTTAGGGGCTTGCCAGCAAAGTAAGGTAGCTACTCTAGTGATACCTGCTTCACAAGTGAGGGCTTGTTACTCTGTAACAGGGCTGGATTAGAAGTCTTTCCTGCATCTCAAGGCTCTCCCAGCCATCCTATTTGGGAGCTCACAGAGCAGAGGGATGAATACACACAATAGGGCCCTTCTCCCAGATCATGTGATGCATGTGTTTGCTAATAGGGTTGTGGCTATTCACTTTGCCAGTTTTGCCTCTGCAGCCTGTCACAGCATAATGCCTCATGAGAGATTATGGTGGATCAATGGGCTGCCTGAGCTGAACCTTCACTTCGCAGCTGGCATAGTGTGCTGCAGTGACCACCACCTTTAAAACCCATTCGCTTTCTAGCCTGCTAATTTTGTCACACGTGGCCTGCTATGTGACCACTGGACACTGATCTGTTAATCCAGTTTAAGTCCAATGTGAGAGCTCCAACAGAACCCAGACAAAGTTTTTCCAGAGACCTTTCAAATACAAAAGCTTCCTTTGCATCTCAAGTTTACGCAAAGAAAGGCAGTGACAATCATTTCTACTGAGAAGAGGATTAAAAAGTTGGCTTTTCTTATAGCACAGGTACAACTGGAAGCGAGTTTGAGGAACTAGACAAAAATATAATATCTGGGTCAGTCACAGCAAATGGAATAAGCACTGCCTCCAAAAGTGTTGGACACAAGGGCCTTTGCTAGCAAACATAACTATGCTGCAACTTATTATGAATGTTCTTGTTAGCCAGAACTAGCAGCCAGTGGAGCTCCCATGATCTCAACAGGAACAGCTATTTTACATTAAAGGGGAAGGTGGGTGTTAAAGAGCATTTAAAGTATGTGAAAAAGCGTATGAATTTCTCAAGCAGTTATTTTCTGAAGGTCAAGCAACAATTGTAACACAGTATTGCTTTAAAGTAGGCTTAGGCTAGATTGATGAACTCCAGGATAGGTGGGCATTGCAACACCCAAACCTGCCTCATTCAAGGGAAGAAACTAGCTGATTATCAGTTCAAGAACAGCATTTCAGATCCACATTCCCATCCAGACAGGTTTTTGATCATTCACTGGTACGCCCTTATGTGGCATGTAGCAATACTTTATAAACAGTAAACCTAGGATCTAGATGAGCTTAGCAAAGATCCTAGACAGAAAGATGCAGACAGACCACAAACCATGTCACTGGTCAAGGCCACAAAGTGAATTCAGTGGCAGAACCAGTTTAGGCTGCAAGAGTCCGACTTCCAGGCTCAGTCTAAGCCACAAAAACAAGAACGAAGCAAGGCTCTTACTGTACAGAACTGGTTTAGCACATCAATACACACTGGATACTACCCAGAGGAGGTAGTGCTAACCTCAAAGCAGATCACTAACAAACACTGACCACTAGAGAATTTTCCAATTTTAATGGTAGGTTCTGACATTTGGGGAAAAAAATCCTTTAAGTAGTGTTTTTTTCCCCCCTTTTCTTGTTTTGATTTTACAGTATCTTTTTACCAAAGAAGCCCAATTAAAAAGGAAATGCCATAAAACAGTTTATGACCACATGATACTGGGCTCTTCAAAGGTCAAACAAGATCCAGTAGCTGGCAATGGAAGCAGGACAAATTTAGCCTAGAAATAAGACATTTTAAAGATAGGACTATTAACTACTGGAACCACTTACCAACGGTTGTGGTAGATTTGCCATCACTGACATTTTTAAACTCAAGATTGGATGGTTTTCCCTCCCTAAAAGATGTTCTAGCTCAGACAAGAACTGGGTGACGTCCTGGAGTCCATACTACAGAGGAGGTCTGGCTATATTAGTTCTAATGGTCTCTTCTAGAGTTGCATTCAAAGTATATGTTTTGACCCCATGTTTCAAAGGACTGTTTTAACCCCATGTTATAGATTTTAGAGGATAGTTATTTCTGGCAGGCAAAGTTCCAAAAACAAATGGACTTTTTTTTTTTCAGTGGAGGGTCTTTAAGAGATCAGTAAAATCTGCTTGAGAGTTAGTGTTCTGCTGTATGCAAGGACCAGGCTCCATCTGCAGCCTCCATCCCTGGAGATAGTCCACAGCCTACAACCTCAAACAGAGACAAGGCATTTGGACAACAGGACATCAGATCTTGCAGGAAGAAGGGACTTCCATCGTCTGCTCTGAAAGATGGTAAGCACAACGCAAGAGCCTGTGACACAGGCCCTTAACTGTTATGAAGGCCACTTCTCCATTAAATTTGGGAAACAGCCATGGGGTAATAGGAGATAAGTAACCATAGTGAGCCCAAGAGACTTATCTTGTGCATTTTGCATTGGTTTAGGATGTGCTATGCATGGATTAGGTCCCATTTTATGGAACACAACAGGCAGGGGCTGGGGAGCAGAAAAGACAGATGACCAGGCAGCAAGGTGACAGTCCCAAAGCTGACATCACAGGATTAAATCAAGAGGGACTGTAAATTACTCCCATTAGGAAAAAGAGAAAAAGGATTCATCGGCTTAAACTGCAGCCTCACACAGTCTCCATCTGTCAGCACAGTTTTCAATGCCATAGATCAGCAGAGAGAAGCAGCAGAGCCTTGCAGAGGAGGAAGGTGAAGTAAATCAGCACTGCTAACGCTGGCCCACTTTTACTCCACCAGCAACCTGTGAGGAAAAAAAAAACGGGGCTGGGGAGAAGCTTTCTAGGACACCATCATGCCAGCTGCAGGGTGACCTAGCATTCTCCTAGAGTCAGGAGATAATTACAGTCCTTTAAGGAGAGGACAACTTTGCTGGGTTATCCCAAAGAGAGCCTAAGTGACAAGAATACATTCTGCTTTCTTCATTGCTAGGCATAGTTATGCAGCAGTCATTTCCAATTCCAGCAGGGCCTTGACTATTTCTAGCATGCAGTCTGATGGGAGCGTTGTGTGGAATATTAATAATCTAGAGCTTCCTAATGCTAGCTGGTGTCATGAATGGCTGAGATGTTAGCCTGATATTTATTTTGCTAACCTTCTGACCAGCTGTCAGTGCGTTTCACCATGCCTATTGCAATGAACATCAGAGACCAGCCTGGCTGACTTGGGTCAGCAAATCAGAAATAGGAAAATATCCTCCTCTAATATAGTCTTTCTGGCTAAGGGAATTTTTATACAGTTCTGGTCCAGGGCCAGCAGAGCAAGGGAGAGGTTTGGTAAGCACGGAGTGAAACAGCTTCTGTTCATACGTGATTTAGTTTTCATTTAAGCCAAGCAGCAGTGTTTAGCACACTGGAAGCCAGGAACTCCTAAACTTGGAACCCAGCTGTAACCCCAATTTGCTGGGTACCTGCGGATGAGCTGTACGCAGCATCAGCCACCTTCCCAGTAAAAATGGACTAAAGCTTTTTCCTCTGCATTACCTCACCACCTTGCAGGAAAATAATTCATTTTTTATAAAATACCATTATTTATGCATTTTTTTTCCTTCAGTGTCTGCTATAAAAAGAGGAAAATACTGTATCTCGATCCAATAGACCTCTCTGAAATGAAGTCTAGGAGAGCAACAAAAACCAGTCCATGTCATAATTAGATTTCAATTTAATATTACATTTTGGCTAAACTTAATTCGTTACATTCTAAACCAAGAGAGACATTCTTCATATAAGCAATGTTTTTCCTGCTGCAGGTAAGAAACCTGTTCATTTACAGCGTAGTGTGGAATGTAACACTGCATCCAATGAAAGAGAAACAGTTTTTTCCTGCAGAAGATCACATTAAGCAGGGACGAACTTCTTTACCACCCTCACATCTTCAAGCAGACTATGTAAACCACCACAGAAGATACTGTACCAGTCAGCTGAAATGGGAAGTCTGCAGAGCACTCCTGAAAGGATTTCCTTTTGAACATGACATACAGTGCTGCTTCTGACTTCAAGGAGGGATTTGTCCCATTGCTTCCAGTGGAAACAAAAGAAAGCAGCATGGCAGAATTGGATGTATATCAACAAATGTCATGCAGAATAGGTCAGAACCGTACCGCAATTTCTATAGCCCTTTGCAACATTCCCATTAAAAATACTTACTAGGAAGAGTAGAAGTGGGTCAAAACATTCTTGCATATATCAAATTTTAACTATCTAAAAGGAGCATTTATGTATGAGATCTCAGGAGGATGAGTTGGTAGGTTAGAAGAGTTCATTTGGCTTCTCTGCACTTCGCCAAGGGTATAGTACTACACTGAAAGAGTAAATGCAAAGGATGCCCCTGGTAACACACTTTAGAGCCTGGTATGGAGAGTCCTTTTACAGAGTATGACCTGTCCACCCATAACCTGGGTTCTTGTTGGAAAAGGCAAGAAGTTGGGCATCCAAAGTCATGGCCAGGCATATCCAGACAGGTGCTGAGCCATAAACTAGTAAAGATTAGCCAGGATCCTCTCCAGTCTGGGGACTCTGCCAGTGTAGATGCTGTTTGCCCTGATAACTTCAACTGCAAGATACAGCAGTTCTGTGAGGGTGGTAAGTAGCGGTGTGCAAAACAGGCCATAGTTGATTCAGACTGAATTGGGGACAGAGATCGGATCGTTGATTAGGAGCACTGTCCCCGATTTGATTTAGCCGAATCTGAACTTGGAGATTTGATGCTGATTCAGGAAGAAAAAAAAAAAAAAAAAAAAATCAAATCAGTGATTCAGCCATAGACACAGCTTTAAATGTTTTTTCTACATACCTCGAGCTACCAGGCGCAGCTCATGAACACTGCGATGCTGGGGAGGATGGAGTGTCCCACTGGAGGAGCACAGGGGGGTCCCCAGTGTGCTCGGCGGCAAACCCGGAAGTGGACCAGAAGTACTTCTAGTCCACTTCCGGGTCTGCTGCTGAGCACGCCCCCCCCCCCAGGCTTGGTGATCAGCCGTGGGGGGACCCTGGGTGCCCCCCAACCCAGGGGGCACCAGTTGCCAAGCCGGGGGTGCTTCTGGTCCACTTCTGGGTTCACCACCGAGCGCACTGGGGACCCCCCTGTGCTCCTGTGGGACACTCCAAGTACCCCAGCATCGCAGTGTTCACAAGCCGCCTGGTACCTTGAGGTATGTAGACAAAAAACATTTAAAGCTGTGCCTACGTCCGAATTGCTGAATGTCTCTGAATCGATTCAGAGGGTTCCAATTTGATTCGGCGAGATTAAAGGGTCTCCTGATTCGATTCAGATTTGGAGATTCAGCTGCCAAATCTCTGCCGAATCGAATCAGTGACCAAAGCTTTACACAGCCCTAGTGGTCAGAGCTCTTTTTTTGTTGCAAAATTGCTGCATTGGCTTCCTGGAACAGCTGGGGCCAGACCAGCCAGTGATCATGGCAGAGAATTACAGACACACCTTCCTGCCTAAGAGTCAGCGGAAGGAACATTCATTTTCTTAAAGGCTCTTTATCCTTTTGTTTGGCTCAAGGCCAGAGCATTGCATTAGAAGTGCAGGCATTGTATGTAGAAGCTAAATGCCTCTGAAGTGGGAGGATGTGAAGGTAAGTGTTCTTCAGAAATGATTCCCCTGGAAACTGGCTGCTAGCACCCAGTGACGACTACCCCAAGTTTATTATTTAACAAATTAATTCCCCAACAACATAAGAGAGACAGAAGGGGAGGTCAAAGGATCCTCTGTGGGTGGAAAAAGAGAAGCAATAAGTCTTATTTTTTTCATGCTTTGGGGCAAAACGCTTTCCTTTTGGTGGCAAGGCAGGGTGGAGAGAATGGTCTCTCCTACTTTCAATGGGGTCACCTTACAGCCTCTTTGAAGCCTTGATGCTCATGAATTTCCTCTGCTTGGATATACATGGAGAACTGGAAACTTCTGGTCGGAGCTGCTCCTGACTCATCTTAGGGTTGTGGCTATAGCAATTTAGCAGCATGTGTGCTATGGTGGAAGGAGGATCAGGACAAGCAGAAAAACAAGCTTGTTGCCAAGAACTGTACGGACGATGCACAGACACCTTTTACCCTTTAACTCTTCCTCCCAACGCTCCCCCAAAGGAAATATTTTATCCTCTATTTTATATTATTCTGGAGATTTGCTGAGATCTGAAAGAATGACAGTGCTTCTGCAGAACCAAACCTGTCCCAAGCAGAGCAAGGGAAAAACTAAAAAAGCTGCAAACCAGGAGAAGAAATAAGCTTAAAAACAGTTCATCTAGGCTGGCAAAAAGGCTCACCCTCCTGGTTCAGATGACAAAACACTGGACTGACCTCTACTGACAGAGCCCTGCAGACCCATTTCACTGCAAAAGCTAGAATGAAGGAAGGGGAAAAAACACCTCTACTGAAAGTAAAATACCCTTCAAAACAGAAAGACTAGTGAAGTAAGCGTTTCTATGTTCATTTTACGTTTGTTAGACAATCACAAGCTTTCCAACAAGCTTATTCAAACTAGCTTGCGAGTCCTACAGCTCCCAATAAAAGGAGAGGAGTAAACAATGTACTTTTTGCAGCTAAACATTAAATTGTGGGACTGCAGACTAAATAATCTTAAAAAGGAAGTTTAATGCTAGAAGATTGAGGTGGAAGCAGAACACTTTCCCTCGCTTTAAGAGGAGGCAGGGCAAGGTGGCGTCTTATAAACCAACTCATTCAGAGGGGTCTGAAGAAGCTGGTCTCCAGGGTGCCACCCTTCCTAGCTTGCTGCCTAACTTCAGACTAACATGGCTACTTACCTCTCTCATTTTAAAAAGGCAGTTATAGTTAAGTCAGGGGACTAATTTTGACAACATTATTTTTAATTTGTTTTCCAGACACATTCAGTTCTGTTTGAAATCCACTGTGCAAGTTGACAAGTGAATCGCATGTTCCTGGACTCTATTTACCCATGGAGCAGTTATTGAGATTGACAGACATAAAGAAAGGCTATAAACAGGCAAGGGAACAAAAGTCCAGCAGCTCTGATGCTGCTTAGATTACATTTCAGCAGACATGTCACAATGAGTTCATTCCAGGTTTGTCCCAGAAATCAGGAACTCCGCAGGAAGTTCTGCAGGAACTCACAACCAAGACCTGATTTACAAAGTTACATATGAAACTAAGTGACCAGTTCTTCTATGCTTAATTTATGAGCATAAATATCCAACATGTATGCACCCAGGGGCCATGGCCAGATGTACATTTGTAGTGCTATAAGTATTGCAGCAATTTACAGAGCTACAAAAACAGCACTATAATGGAGGAAAGATGTGCATATTCACACCCTGCTCAAAAAAAGACTGCTACAAAATCAGTGCCAAGGCATCCAGGGACATGCTCTCTACCCAAGGGCTGGGGGCAACAGTGGCTTGCTTGGTTATGGCTCTTATTGCCCTCCACCCACCCCCACAATAGGGAAGGGGAGCCGATCAGTGAACAGCCTGCCTGCTCATCTGACAGACCACTACCACTGTGGCAAGCAAAGCTGCCGCCCCCTTACCCACTCCAGGATTGGGGGCTTCAGTGCACTCGCAGACAGCCCATCTTGGGGTGGACTGCAGCTTGGATGACAGCGGTAGTCAGCGAGCAATCAGCCAGCAGCACTGCCCCACTCCTTCAAGGCTGTGCTCACTGACTGTTCAACCTCACTCTCGCTCCCCTTTTGGAAGGAGGAGTGGAGCATTATGGGAGGCTAAGGAATGACCAAAAGCGCCCCTCCCTCCAACATATTACAGTATACCATACGGATGTTATATGTGGTGCTAAAAAAAACAACCCAGCACTACAAAGAAGCTCCCTGTAGTAGGCTACATGCCTCAGGCTGCAGCCCAGCTATAGGCAGGCGGAAACTGATTGTAAGCCTGCCTCAGAAGACCGAGCCAGCTTATGGAGTCATTAGCTGGCCTGTGGGAGTTAAAAGGCTCCTACAAGGGAGCTGAGGGGGAGAGCTCTGAGGCTCTTGGATGAGCTCCAAAGGCCATGCCAGAGTTGCTGCTCTCCTGGGGGTCTGGGAGAAGACCCTGAGTGAAGCCAAGAGACTGCAAGTTTGCTGGAGGGAACAAGAGTGAGAGAGAAGAGTGTGGGTTCCCGGTGACAAAACCAAGCCTAGGCACTCTTTCTAGGACTGGGAAAAGACCATTTGCTATCTGAGTGTTTGTTTTACTGTTTATGTTGATTCCTGCATAGAGGAAGTTTGCCCCAGGGAAGCAGAGACAAGTCAACAAAGACTGCAAACAAAGATTGTTTGAGCTAAGCACAGCTACCTAGCCCGCTACTCTCTCATTTCATCCAAGAACATTTCTGTGGCACTTCAGCTATTTTTGTACCGCAGAAGGAGCAGGAACATCTGTACACTGCACTTTTGTAATACTATAGATGTAACATCTGACCACAGCCAGGGTCAGTTAAATATTAAGTGGTCATGTGCATGTACTCAGATCCAATTTGGGAATCATTGTTTATTTATATAAAGTGACATGCAAATGTATGCACTTGACTTCAGAAAATGTACCACAAAGTCTTCCGCTGGCTAACTTCACTGTTGGAGCAGTAAGCTAATCACCACCCCCAAAATAAAAATTTAGCAATACTTCATTTCAGAACTAACATGAGGATGTTATTCAGTTAAACTACGTAAGATACCATGCAAGTTCTAGTATTAATGCAATAACTCTTGCAGTATTAAATCAGCTTTTTGAACAGAACAATTTAAATGCAATTCTTGGATACCCCTAGCTTGTAGTTATCTTGCAGTCTTCATCTTAAACTGTCCTACATACAGCCTCATGTTACCATTACATATATTGTGTGAAAGCTTAGTGACAAAGTAAATTTGCATGCCACAATTTGATTTTACAGGAGACTTGATAAGGAGTCCCGTTTCATCAATACCCAATACATTCCTGTATGTTTATAGAGGTTTGTTCAATGCCATAGGCTAGGAATAGTCATGGCACTACAAAGAGTGCCTGCAGAATAGGGTCAATGAGTCCGAATTACTGACTGCTGTGCAAACTGCAAGTATCACTTCTCCCAAGAGTGGTGCTTAACAGTCATTAACTTATAATTGGTAATGAGTACTCAGTCGTGTGTATTTATGTATAATTATCTATGGAAAGTGGTTAGTGTAATTAATTATTTTTCTGCTTCTGCCCTGTGTGTCAATGGTTCAAACCAGGAAACAGGATTTCCACTTCCATAATCCCATGTTCCTGCCATTCCTCATGATTCCCAGGTGTTTTTTTTCAGTATTCTTAACTGCCCATGAATGGCATGGCAGCCACACTTTGGATAATGCACAGCCTGCATCTTTTGAGAGTGCTCTAAACTGAAAGGAGCCACCTTCTGTCCTTTGTCAAAGCTGAGTTGTTACATTTTCCTCCTCTCTGGAAATGGCCTAAGTATCATCCCCAAAGCAGCCTAATTCCAAGGGCATATTAATAAAGAAACATTAAACAGAAAATTTAGCAGGAATAAGAGGCAAAAAACTGCACCTAATCTATAGGTTCCCAAAAACAAGCATGCCTTGAACTTAAGGCAATTCAAACAAAGCAACAACCGGCCATATCCTTCCTTTTCTACCTATTAGGTACCTAATCATGAAAACAGGTTTTCAGGCATGTGAGCAGGGTGGAATAGGATAGCAGTTTTACAGCTAAATTAATTTGGTTGTCTAACAGATGGAATAGAATCTGGCCCCAAGTCTTACCTGCTCAGTTACATATCAGTACTTGCTTCTAAGCATTACAATAATTTTGTAGCTATTTTTCTATGGTGACATTTCAAAAATCACAATAGCATGAAGAATTCACTTGCTCCTTGGAAAGCCAGCAACCACCATACTCATCACCAGGTCCAACTTCTCTAGATACCCTCACTAAGATCCCCTCTCAGATGCCACTTCAAAGAGAAATCCTTGAATCAAGACAGGAATTAAACCACTTTTCTTGTTATAACTAGATTAAAATCATCTGTTTACATGGCAATAGTGTATGCCCTATACTACTGCCTTACTTGCTAGAAATGATGACGTAACTCCCTTTATCCCTAGTTTATTTGATGTTTAAAAAATAATAACATCACTCAGACCCTGTTGCAGTACCTGGTCTGTCACCTTCACTTCCCCAACTAATTTAGTAGTCCAGTTAAGCTCTGTCTCCTGGTAGGGGTCTGAAATTCTTAAGGTATCAGTTAACTGTTTCCATTTACTAAAGGCCTTCCTTATGCTATATCACAGGAACCTATCTGATGACAAATCAGAGGCTACCCTATGTGACTGGAATGGGGATACCAATATTTAGGAGACAATGATCTGTTTCTCTTTGCTTCTTGACAGACTGAAAAGAAGCCATGTACAAGTCTTTACATTTTTTAAATAGGAAATGGGTAGGAAGGATTGGAACTGAGTGACTCTCAGAAATTCAAATTAGTTTGGTTTATGACATCTTTATAAAGCAAAGAGCAACAGAAGCCGAGGAATGCCTGAGCTGATTGTGAGCATTTTGGACCCCCAAATAATCTTAGCTGCCTTTGATTAACAAAGCTAATCAGTATTTCACTAATGCACTGACTTCAGTCTGAAAAAGATCAGAGAAAAAAGCAGTAGCTACTGTTGAGGGGAAAGTTCTCTCTCTCACCTGGCCAATTGCTTTGTTAATTATTCAAAGTGAACAAAACAAACAAATCACAAGAATATGTTAGAGCAGTGCCAGCCAACCCATGGCATACAGGCCACAAGTGGCACAGGCAGCCACTGTGTTTGGCACACAAGCCTTGGACACTGAGTGAAAGGGGACACCAGCAATGGGGGCAAGAACTGGGGGTGAGGAGAGCTGGTGCTGTCTTGAGGGTCTGACCCTGTGGGAGCTTTGAGGGTAGTTGTTGACAAATTCAAGGTGTTGTCATATCCTGGTGGCAATGGGATTTGGTAGCACTGGGCAATAGTGCCACTATAATCAGCTACCACATTCTCATTGTTTGGACTCAAATTCGTGGCAAGTTAACACAAACAGCTGGCCACCACTATGGCAGAGTCTTTAGATAGGGCCTATTTATTTTTAAACGGGAATAGAAAGTTTAATGTAGCTAGTCAGTGATAGAAAGAGCCACTGGCCAAAAATATAAATTGACTGTACTGTTGGATCCTCTCTTTAAAATTACATTCATAATCTATTAAGTACCAATGATTTAAATCTCTAAAATAGTTCATAAAATACATCAGTTCAGTATTAAATGGACAGAGCAGGGGAAAAAAAGTGTGTGCATGAAGGGAAATAACTGAAATCTAATGTCAATCCTCGGTGAGGATCATCCATACTTTGCCACCTTTTAAATGTGGCTTCCCAGCAAAAATCTGGTGTGGGTCAACTTCAAATGGGTCTACTTTTCTAAGATGCTGGGTTCATACCCTTTTCACTCTGCAATCCCAAAAGGGACAAAATACTCCCCACAGTACACTGTGAGAGCATTCACAGGCAGCCGCAGAAATCTTAGCCCTGCATGCATGATAGTACAGTAATTGTTCTACTTTGTGATAGGTAATAAGGGAAATATGGGTCAACTTGAGTTAATTCTGTAAAGTGAATATACCCAAAGAGGGCAAATAGCAACATGGATCCAAGAAAAGAAAGGGAAGGAAACTGCTCAACCACTTAGCTTTCAGAAGAGAAAAACCAAGAGTACCTTTCACTTCTATGGAGATGTTGGCTACAGGAGAGCTAGCAAACGTGAACACGCACAAGTATTCCCCTGACTCTTCTGCTCTGGCCTTCGTAATCCTGCAGGCGCAAGGAGAGAATACATCACTGGTATTAGGAATTGTTTTCACAACTGGAAAGTAGACAGGCTGACAAAATGTTTTGGAGATTTTCATTTTTTTTTCATATGTATTTCAGAATAGCACCATGGATTGATTAAATTGGTTTGATCCTGCAATAAACAAGTATCTTATTGTGTTTCCCTATGCAACACACAAAAATTCTAACCTTTTAGTATAATAATATCAATTTATCTAGCAACATCTCACTTACTGTAAAGCAACAAGGAATTTCACCACTTTTACACTAAGTTTGATATGAATTATGCACAAATCACAATTCTAATCCATCTTTTTGGTGCCCAAAACAGCTGCATTGATTGCAACTGGACAGAGACTGTTCCTCACATAAATAACATATCCAATTTCTCAAAAGATGCAACTTATACATCAGTCTATATCATAAAGCAGTCATGGTACAGCTATTTACAAGGACTTGATTGAGGTTAGATACAAACCTAAGAGTGACAAAATCAGAACATGATCATTTTATTCCAAAAATACTGTTTTGTTTTTAACTAACAGCCAGTGGATCTATCAACCGTTTTCCTATTCAAACTGGTCTTGGAAAAATTCCCATGCTCTAAACTAGCAAAACCACGTAAAGAAACCAATGCTTTTTTTTGCAGAAAAAGACCTGGGGGTTACAGTGGACAATAAGCTGAATATGAGCCAACAGTGTGCCCTTGGTGCCAAGAAGGCTAACGGCATACTGGCTGCATTGGTAGGAGTATTACCAGTAGGTCAAGGGAAGTGATTATTCCCCTTTATTCAGCACTGCTGAGGCCACATCTGAAGTAGTGTCCAGTTTTAGGCCCCCCCCAGAAAGGATGTGGACAAATTGGAGAGAGTCCAGAGGGCAACAAAAATGGTGAGGGACATGACTTATCAGGAAAGACAGAGGGAACTGGGCTTATTTAGTCTAGAGAAGAGATGGAGGGGATTTAATAGCAGCCTTCAACTACCTGAAGGCTGGCTGCAAAGAGGATGGAGCTGGACTGTTTTCTGTGGTGGCAGATGACAGAACAAGGAGCAGCTTTCTCAAGTTGCAGCAAGGGAAGTTAAAGTTAAACATTAGGAAGAATTTTCTCACTAGGAGGGTAGTAAAACATTGGAACAGGTTATCCAGAGAGGCTGTCGACTCTCCATCCTTGGAGGTTTCCAAAACCCGGCTAGACAAAGCTTTGGCCAGGATGATCTAGTTGGGGATGGTCCTGCTCTAAGCAGGGGGTTGGACTAGATGTGACTTCTTGAGGTCCCTTCCAACCCTAACTTTTTATGTTTCTATATTCTGGGGTTTGCTGCAACTGAAATGGGGGACAAAGACCTGAGGATGCAAAAGCTGCATTTCTATTCACTCTGCAGAGAATAAATGCACCTCACGTTTCTTCCACCCTTCCCTTGACTGAAAGGTCCTTGAGCCTCTTACATCAAGAATACACAGATGAGCAGAAAAGCTTCAGAAAACAGGTACAAAGAAAACAGTGTACTAGCACATGGCAATTGCTAAGACACTTATCCTAGGTCAAATCACTTTAACATGACACTTGCCCAAACACACACAGAGCAGCATGTGTACATTAAGTCACCATACCCCTTTTGAATGGTATCTCTTTTCTACACACAGGTAAACTGTGGGAGGGGAAAGGGGGAATGGATTTCTACACAAACACAGTATAGTTCTTTACTATAGCAACTATAGTTTTTAACAATGGCAAATTCAAAGCTCAGAACATTGGTGGTTCTGTCTGTGCCCTTTTACAGAAGTAGCTCCCCTTAATTTCAAATGATAAGCATTTATTCTTTAAAAAAAATTGACAACCTATATTAAATAAATACACAAATCTATTTAAAATCATTCATATTACATAATTACAACAGTACCTGTTTGCCGCCAAAGCTTTAAAAAAAATGTCAAAATTACTAAACTAACTGGGGGAAGACAATAGCTAAGCTCCCAGAACCCAAGTCTGCTGAAGGATAATCAGTTTTCAGTAGCTATGGGCTTTTCTGCCAGTGCTTCAAGATTTTCTTCATTTCAGTTTAGGTCATTCCAATTTCATAGATTTCATAGACATTAAGGCTGGAAGGGACCTCGGAAGATCATCGAGTCCAGCCCCCTGCCCAAAGGGCAGGAAGTCAGCTGGGGTCATAGGATCCCAGCAAGATAAGCATCCAGTTTGCTCTTGAAGGTATTCAATGAAGGCGCTTGAACCACCTCCGGTGGTAGGCTGTTCCAGACCTTGGGGGCTCGGACAGTAAAGAAATTCTTCCTTATGTCCAGCCTGAAACGGTCTTGTAGTAGTTTATGACCATTCGACCTAGTCGTCATCCCTTGGGGCGCTCTGGTGAACAGACGTTCCCCCAGATACTGGTGGTCACCCCTGATAAACTTATAGGCGGCCATCAGATCACCCCTGAGCCTGCGCTTTTCCAGGCTAAAGAGCCCCAGGGCTCTCAGCCTGTCATCGTAGGGTCTGCTTCCCTGACCTCTGATCATGCGCGTGGCTCTTCTCTGGACTCTCTCAAGCTTCTCCACATCCTTTTTGAATTGTGGAGCCCAAAACGACGCAGTACTCCAGCTGCGGCCTCACTAAGGCCGAGTACAAGGGGAGAATAACGTCCCGGTATTTGCTTGAGAAGCATCTATGGATGCAAGCCAGCGTTTTGGTCGCTTTACTAGCCGCAGCAATAATCAACCCATTCAAAATTAAGGACTTCAATTAGGAGTAAAAGATGAAAGATGGTTTCCCCATTTGCTAATCCAGAAATAAAAACCAGATTAAAAGGTTGAGATCTACCAGTTCTAAAAATCTTGAAGGACACTATGACCAGAAATAATAGATTTAACTTAATAGTTGCAGAGAATACTTTAATCAGTTAGTTGTAAATACAAGCTGTTTTGATAAACTTTTCCTTGTGCATCCAGCACCTCTTAAATTTCATTTAGCTATTATAAAACTTAAAAAGGATTATTTTCTGCATGCCAATTATAATCAAATGACTACCAAAAAGCAGCTTGCAACAAATTAAAATAAAAAAATTAATATAACAAAGCATTATTAAACAAGTATAACCATAATATACAGATTGTGCATCACTCTGGACAGCAACAAGGGGAATCCAGGAAACATTGTGAGGATGGACAGAGCTTCCGTCTTTCATACCTGTGGTAGAGATAGTTGTGTGACATGCAGCAGAGACTGCTTTACACTTGGAATCCCCGCTAGCTTTTAGTTTCATGTAGAAATGGACGGGACTCTCATACTATCTGTGTGGGGAAATAATACACGGAACTTGGCAGATCACATTGCAACAAAAACAACCCCTTTAAAGAGACCTAGCAGCTTAGCCTCCCAACTAAGAAGTGAATGGAGCTTCAGGGAAAGGCACAGGAAGTTTTAAGTTAAAAAAAAAACCCCAAAAAACCCAAGAAAAACCACCATTCAAACCTACTTAGAGGAGAAATGTGGCCTACCTTCCCTATGGAACAGTATGTATCATGGGTCAGCCACTAATTTATAATTTTTTACTTCTGAGCTGATGTGATTGTCACCAGGAATGAAGTGTTCGGCATGATAAGAAAGGTGCGTTTCCCAGTCGCTCTAAATGGGTTTGTCAAATAAGAGTGCTCACTAATTTAAGGGCAAAAAAACAAATGAAGCAGGCCCTTTAAAAACTTGTCGCTGTGGGAGGGTGGGGAAAGAGGAACCTTGTATTTTGTGCTACAGGGAAAAAGGAAGACAAAAGGTCTTTGGGCAAATCTGATCTCTTATTAGACCAACTCAAATAGTTGGAAAAATTCTTTGCAAGCTTTGCAAAGGAGAAAGGAATGAATTTACAAAAGCTGAAAGAGGCATCAAATGATTTTAGACCAACATATGAACAGGTGTGCAGCTGCTTCCAAAATGAATTGTTCTGGCACTCCGAGCGCTCCCTCACTTGCCTCCAAACAAACTGTGCTGGGTAAGCTGCTCTGCTGAGGCAGTCAGCCAGGCTGATGGAAAGCCTGTGACAGGGCGATGAACACACCAGGTCCCATTCAGGTGCCAACTGACTGCCCTGCTGATTGTTACGTCAATGTGGTATCATTATTTAATAGTTCAAGAGAGGCCCTTCAAATGGAGGCTGGGAAGCTCTACAGGCCAGAAGGGCTGCTCTCACTTACAGGATGCTCATGTAGAGATTGGTGTTTTCTACTGCCCAAAGCCTTTAAAATTGTGAACTAACTCCCAGGCCCTGTGTGCTTGTTCCGATTGCATCATCCAGAGGCAAACGCCACTGCAAGTTTGCCAGTGTGCCCTAACAAGAACTGAGGTCCTTTAGGTACAACAGAGCACATGTGGTCTTGCTCCCCCCCATCCCAGTAGGGATGAAAGCCTGGAGAGTCAAATTCTTGGCTACGTTAAGGGGTATAGGTTGTAGCAGCGTTGGTCTAAAGACACAGGCAGACAAGTTTCTTTGGGTAAATCCGATATCTTTTAGAAGAGCATAGACCAGCTGCAGACACTTCCTCAGCCTGATGAAGGGCCTTTTTTACCCAGAAGCTTGCAAACAAGAATTTCTCTAACCATTTTAGTTGGTCTAATAAAAGATACCAGATATACCCAAAGAACCTTGTCTGACTGTGTTAAGAATGCTTGAGGCAACAGGTAAAAAAGTCACCTTACATTTGCAATACAAATATGTTTTTGATGCTATAACCCATAACCGTTTGTAGCTGGCAAATTATTTGCTGTTCTGCCCAACAGATCCTGAAATTATTTTGGTTTATCAGGAGGAGAGAAAAATGGTGGGGG
>NW_005842186.1:1138774-1153690 GCF_000455745.1 Alligator sinensis | reverse complement strand
GGGGGGTGTACCAATTTTGACACATGCCCCTAAGGAGTCTTCATGCTTCCTCTGAGAATTTCATCCTGTTCGTCAGACAGGACCGATCTTAGTGCAAAGATATTCTCAGTGCTGATGAGATGCATGATGAAAGAACAGTTGTCAGATAAGCAAAAGGCAAATGCAAGAGTGAGGGAAGAACGTGGCACCAGCCAGGTATGGAGTCCTGTATGTAAGGCCACTATGTAGCTCATGATGGTCCTGCATTAGATCCCTCCTCTGAAGTCTGAGTCTGAGACAGTGAAGAAGAACCAGAGGTCCCAGGATGGTCAAGGGACCCTCATTCTTCATTACCTATGTAGACAAACCTGCAGGTGGGGAAGGCCTGGACTGCAACCAGGGAAGTCAGTATAGGTGCCAGTTACCAGTCACATTTGAAAGGTGTTAACGGACGTCTTACCATTTGAGATCCCAAGAAGCCTTCTGCCGAGAAATCTAACTATGGAGATGCGTGTCACTGGGCAGTTTGAAGCTTTAGTGGGGTACAGAGTATAGAGATAGAGAGAGCTGATCTTTCTTTTATTCTCAAAGTGGCTGCAGGGATTAGCTGTGTTGAGACACTCCTGCCACCTCCAGAAGACAGAAGTGGGGACTGTATCCTAGGCACCTGTACAAGTGAACAGGTGCCAAGGCAGATGCTTCCTGTGTTGTCACCGGGATACAGAATCCATAAAACAGGGTCCAGAAAGGTCTTTCTGCAGCTTCTGATTTAGCCAGTACTGGGTAAGAAATTTTCTGCAAGAGCAGAGGTTGAGAAATTTGAAATCTCAAGCCTGTAAGAGAAGGCAGCCCCAAAGACAGAGGAATAAAATGGTCTCCCATTTCGTGTCAAAGGATCTCAGCATAATCAGCTGGGAGCCTTGTCTCTTCCCTTTAGCACAGGGAGTGAAGGCACAGCAAATCAGACACTGAATTACCTTGCAGGTACCACCCAGACACAGAAGGTACCAGATGTGGACACAGGTTTCTGGGATGATAGCTGGGTGGGAGGCATGCCTTGAAGTTCTTATGGGGCTCTGGATTCAATACTATCTGGGGAGGACTAAAAGCTCTCATGATAAGGATATATTATCTACACCAAGCTATTCTCTGCTACTCCCCACCACTTAGATGAAAACTATGCTAAGGAAAGAGCTAACCCAAGGACTCAAAAGGAAAGCTCCATTTGCTCTTTGCTGTGGCAACAAAAGGAACCACAGTAGTTGAAGAAGATGCACTCTAGTACAGAGTGGATTGAGGACATGGTTAAATCCATAAGACTTCCAAAGACGGCCTAAAAGGACAACTTTTCATGGCAATTCCCACAACACAAATATAGAGCGATCACATCTCTCAGCTCAAATTAGAGGCCCCTACAGGAGAATTTCTATATCTTGTAAAATGGCAGTCAGAAGAAAATGGCTGTTGACACTCTATACATTCTTAGACAGGAGATATGGGGACAGCTAGAAAAGACATATTCAAAAGTGCAAATTCACAAGCATACTGAGGGGAGTCTTCTTCAAGCAACACTTGAATTGTGGCACTTACAGCACTGATTCTTACTGTATCCAAGAAAATAGGCTAGGAACATAGGCTAGGAAATAGGCTAGACATTACATTTGTCCCAGAACAGAGAAGTCCCAGGACTGGAAGGGCAATGCGTGTATATGCCAATCGGGGTTTAGCGAGCAGCTAAACACACTGTCACTTTTCTGCCATTAATTCAATAATGCAATCTCAGGAAAACAGTTCAGATACATTTCACAATGTCCCAGAACAAATTGTTAGCATTTCTTATTCCATTAATCTTTTTAGGGTCTGCACTAGGACAATGGAGATGGATGTCTAAATGACTGCACTTGGTCCCTACAAGAAAATGGTTTCTCTAGGGAGAAATGTGCCTTGTTTGTAACCTTAGTTAGAGTCACTGCAGGCTCAGGTACTACAGGTTTCCCTCACTTTATGCAGGTTGTGTGTGCAAATTCGCTCTTATGCGATGACCCTTTTTAAACCAAAAATGTATTATATGCGAGGTAAATTCACTCTTATGCGATCGGTGTGGTGGAAGCCTGTAGTCAGCTGCTTTGTGCGGTGCATTGTGGGAGTGATGCACATGAAGATAGTCTCCTGTGTGGATCTGTGCTCCTTGCTCATTGTCTGTGATGTGTTTCCGTAGTTGCCATCCCCACATTCACCACCACCCTGTGCTTCTGTGTGCTGTCTGCTGTTGGTGAGTATCCAAATGATCTTGTAAAAGTGGTAGTAATGGGTCTGGGGGTCAGCACAGTCAAGGTCTTGGAACATATCCCTATTTGTTACATTGTAAAATGGGTTCCCTTTACGTGAATTCCAGTTATGCGCCATTTTCCAAGATGTGTACAGCATAAAGCGAGGGAAACCTGTACTACACTAACTCTAAACAGAGTTCAGTCTCCTCCTCTCTATACTTCAGAGACCTGGATTTATTTTAAACAAGGTCTAGAACTACCAACGCAAAAGTGGTTTCAGCTCTCCAAGGTAACTCAATCCACAAAGAGAGAGAGAGATGCAAAAATACATCTTGTAATGTAACAGAAGGTGGCACAATATCATAGTTTCCTTTCCCAGCGGAATTTAAGGTCTACATATCCTGGTTCATATGTTACAAACCTACTTCAAAGAAGCTGTAAGTAGCTGTGCTTGGAATTATGGGACAGGTATCAAAATACACACACTGCAGTATTTGAATGGGAGTGCTAGGGCATAAATTAATGATCATCTCTATGTGGGGGGAAGGGGTGTGGAAAAAGCACTGCAGTATTTCGGAACTACTTTTCTCAAACTATTCAACTGTTCCCCTCAGCCTGGAAATGGTGCGACCCTCTACTGTAGAAGTCTTGTGCACTGTGCTCAGCCATCTTGTAGCAGAACCAGAAACAGAACCTTGGAGTCCCGACCTCTTATCTCTACAATTGCAAGGCCACTGAAGTTGGAAAGCTCAATGTGACAGCAGAGTGGCTCCCATTACAGACTTACTTGTACTCTGTAGTGTTGGTATTCTTTCTAGTGCCAGGAATCTCTTCCCCATTCTTCATCCAAAAGCTGCTTTGGAGAGGACTGGGATTTGTGGTGAGGTTGCACTGCAGTATGATGGGAACTGCAGATGGGCGGATGGTCACTTCCTCACTGGCATTGATCCTGGGCTCTGAAACAAAGTATACATCAAACAGTCATAAAATCTCAGCTAACAACTGCCCCACAAACTCTAGTCTACGGTTCAGAGGAGAGTTGGGAAGGGAAAAAAAGACTACACAAGGAATACTGCTTCACTATTTTGGGAGACATCAAGAAAGTCACACACAAAAAAAAACCCAAAACAGCTGAGCACTAGTGAAGGCAACAGTTGAAGGACTGGCTCCCCTACATGGAAAAAATGGTTTAATTATTTCTATACTGTTTGTTTTCAAAGTTAAGGCAACCTCTAAACATTGCAGAGAAATATATATATTTAAATCTGGCCTTTGTTTTATTGTATGCAATGGAATCTGGGTAGTTGAGGATTACGTGAGTGAAAAAAAAAAAATCAGTTTCTTTTCATCTCTTAAGGAAGTAATTTTTTTCTGGATATTATTCAGTAACTTTAGTCAGTCAGAGGAATGAAGTGAAAGCTCTACAGATAAAGCCTTCAAAAAAAGTTAATACTCTGTGCTGGGGAATAATATGCATTTCTTTAGATTCCCAGTGAACAATGCCTTGTCTAAAGTAGAGATATTTCCATTATGGTTATCCTTGTAGCTGCAATAATACCCTGGGGTAGAAAGGTAACGATACACTATGCTAAGCTTCTCCATTAAGGTTTGAAATGTGGCAGCTACACCAATGGCTAGTCACTGATGGCTAAAACTGGAGCAATTCTTGAGCTTAAAAATCAGTTGATAGATGAGAGACAACTTTGGGCAGCTGAAAGTTGCCCATAATTTATATTACTAATTAATATTAAAAAAGGGAAATGTGCAGTTTAATTTTGCATGCTAAATTTTAGGTGAGTTTTGAAGGGGTAAAAATATCATTTGAAGCCCCATGAGACACACAAGCATTACACAGACTGTTTGCAAAGGTCAATTGTTTTTTGAAACCTTGAATACTGGCATTTCAATTGGCAGGATCTGAACTTGTAAAAGGTATGAGCCCAGACACTGTTATGACCTTACAGAAGTAGTAGGATTTCTAAATTGTGAACCTGGTCCTTAAATTAGAATGCTGAGTGTTATTAAAGCAACAGCATGCCCAATTGTTGAATACTAGGACAAGAAAATTTTAAAAGCAGGCCAGCCAGATTATAAAAAAAGTCAATTCCCTTCTTCTCCTCGCCCCCCTGTAAAAAACAGTTTTGCCATTTGGAAAGATCAGGAGATCTTATCTAAACTTCAAAACATTCCACAAAAGAGTACGGCTGAGTAAGACAAATTAGAATGGTAAAGGAAATGGATGAACCTTTTGCAGCAAGGCTTTCAAAACCAGTGCTGGTACTGTAAAATGTCAATGTTAGCTATTAAGGGATTGCATTAAAAGTGCGAGACCAATTTGTGCATGCTCTGATAGCATTACATTTTCTTAAATTAAATGCAAAGAATTTTAAAAGAGACCTGTTAATAACTGTTCATTCCATTTGGCGTTTCCAGAAAGCACCGTGCTCTCCTCCTCTCTCCAAACACAAGGACTTCCTTTTGCATTCAAATTGGTACAAAAGGAAGCAGCCCAAAGGCTGAAAGGTATGTTGGTGAGGGAGCTGGGGGTGGGGGTTGGTTGTTTGTTATTACAAATATTCATATAGCTCCCAGTAACAATCCATAATGTTTTGAAAAAAATCAGGGAAGAACAGTTAGACCAGCGAGTACCATATACCTGGCTGAGAATTATCTTAATACATTTGGAACAGTGATTAAGTCCTACTAGGCAGTCTTCTGAAGTCTCATCTGTAAAGCACTTGGAAAGCAAATTATTAAATTGAATGGAAAAATAAATTTACAGGCACCATGAAGGTTGTTTTGTTTTTCCATCATAAACACACACATTTCTCCAGTGATCCAGTACTTGCTCTCTTGTGCTGCTGTCGTCTAGAAAGGCAGGATGAGAAATCCCCATTTGATCTCCGTAAATATTTTTCCTCCCCATTTCTACTAGGTTGGATGTGCAACCTCCCTGTTGCAGCTATTTGGAAGCCCTAGTACCATCTCTCCAGTCCAAGATATCAAATTGTAGGTACTGAAGCACCCCAGTTCCTTTTGCCATTTCTTTTAGCATTATATCACTACTGTCCATGTTCAAGTGCAACTCTGCCCCACCTGTCCTGCAATAAGACTTTTACCTGGGCCCTTAATGGAGCAAAATCATTTTTGTTACTGTACCATCCAAATCCTGGTTCTCTCTGCATATCTCAATTGCATCCCTACTGAATAAGCACACAAGCTTTTTCATTAAAAAAGCTAAACAAAATGCTATAAAAGCAACATTATAAAATCTCTTGAAATCAAATAAACAAATCAACTTCACTAGAAATCACTGACTGTACTTGTTTGTTTTATATACGGTTATTCAACTTGAAATGAAATCTCATCAGTATTTATTTTAGTCAAGGAACTAAACACATATTTTCCACTCGAGAGAGGAAACTGGTAGGGCAGGCTTATTGGCCACTGTAATAGGGACCTGAACATTTTTAAAGTAGAGCAGTTACTACAGCACAGTCTAATGCTGTCCACAGGCTGCTGGACTGAAAGTCCACAACCTACCCTGGTGGCTAAAGGACAGTGCAGCCTGCAGTGACTCTGAAATGGAAAACATACATGCTGTTGTCAGAAAACATTAAAGCCATCATATTGTCATGGAAAACTACTTTAAAAACTAGTTCTCTGAAACAGAAAAGTTAGTATACTAAAAGTTCAGAAACAAAATCGGCAATGGCTTTACTTCACATTTTTTTAAATTCTATTGCTATGGACCATCTTAGGTCTGCTTTGTCAGACTGTACACTGATGAATCACAATACTGAGCAAACAAGCTATCTGGGGTGTTAATGGCCATGTCTGACAATTTAGATCTATTCTTACCCAATTATGTACTACTCAGTAATGTGTGCAGTATTTATAGCTGATCTCCCAAGTTTGTGGACCCAAATCAAGTAATGGCAAGCAAATGAACACTTTTGGCCCTAGCTTACTGGGCAATTTCATAACTATACTGGAATGAGATGTGCGTATTTTTGAAGCAAGCATGCATTAAAGATTGAGTGCAACCAAACTCCTTCGTGCTAATCACACTTAGTAAGCAGCCATACGTCAGAGATGCTAATGTTACATTATTTTGCAAAAATGCCAAACAGCAAGAGGGCACTGCTAGCCTGTTTAAATATGCTGGAGACAGTGCCTTGTCTAAAGGGGTACTCTGGGACAAGGATCTCAAAAAGACAGCTGCCCCATTTCCCAAGTAACATACTGAAGATTTTCATAAGGAGATCCCTTTCCATATGTCCTGATTAAACTACTGATCCTAAGTGAGCCGATGTTGAGCTAGAATCTATCATTTTACTGTAAAAGAGCATGGAAAACATAATGTTGGGTTGGAACCAAGACTAGTTCTACAATTTAAAACCAATACTCGGTGCTTCTCCCTCCCCCCACCCATACATTATGCTTTGAAATTAAGCACTGAACCTGCGCTAGCAATTAAATTAAAGCAGGTTGTGATCTTTTGTTTCCTCTGACATCCCAACATGTTGGTATCAAATGAGGTCAGCAATCATGACCCTCATCAGCAGGAGACTTCAACACCATTGAACCCCAAGCTTTCATTTCATATACAGCCTAGTTTATATGGTATAAGCAACAGCACTCCATGAAGTTACATGGCAGCTTCTACTCAGCAAGTTTCTTGACAGCTTAAGTGTTCTGGGCTGGTTTCAGACCTTGGACTTCTGCCTTCCCGTTACTGCTTGTGCTTCCATAAACAGCTTTCCTCATTTTAGTGTACCATTACCTGCAGGTTAAAGGTTTGAGAGTCCTGTTTCTCACAAACCATAGATCAACCTCCTTTATGCGCGCAGTAGAGTTGGTTAAAATGTATGTTGTGCTCCGAGAAAACAAACACTGAACTTACCAATGTGAAACAAAAATACAAGGCACTTGGCAACAAATTCATGTTATACATTCAAGAATTAGGTAACACTGGATGCAGGTGTGAGAACAGGCCAACAGGAGATGGAGGTTGTAAACCTCCATCTTCCAAAATAGGAAAGTTTCAGTTATGTGTTTGAGGGCTATAGGAAGCATTTCCTAATGGAGCAGGAAGGCATTTTCATAAGGACTCACCCTCAAATGCATGCAATTTTTTTTTGCATTTGAAGAGACCAATAGGCCACTCAAAAGAGTGGGTGGGCAAGAAGTAAAAGGAAACAAAATAGACTGTCATGGGCAGTAGAAGCTGGAGTCATGTTAGAAAGGAAACAGACTTCCAGAGAAGTTAAACTTGCTGCAAGACAATTTAGTTTAGTTTTGTCTTGAGGGAATAGTGTTCCCTGAAATTAAGAGACTCTTATTGCTGTAACTGATAGGAGTTAACTTAAGGTGAGAGTCCTTTGTGACCTCGAAGGTCTAGGGAGGGGTCAAGTACTAGGAGTGGAAGCTGAACAACCCAATGGTTTTTTGTTTTTAAATAAATCCATGACATTGGGTTCTCTCTCTGTTATTTTTCCACATATATCCATGTTCTTTCCATTTTCCAGTGCAAGGTTCTCTGATCCAACAGTACTGACTGCAGCACATCATCCATTTTCTCTTCCTGCACACCCATCATCTTGTAGCACCTTCCTGTAATGCTGAGGCACGTCAAAATTATCTTTCCTGAGCATACTAAATTAACACTAAATTACCAGATGTTTATGAGCATGGAGTACTTTAGATACAACCACATATATTCAATGGATGTCACTGAGGCTTTATATTGGGCTACTGAATGTGAAGCTGAAGAGGCATGTTGTAACTAGACAATGGTTCTGTGGCATTTTGGTTTATCTGTACAAATACCCAGAACAATTTTGAAAACGTATTCTCTGCTACTCAGTCTCCAGGCACTAAAACATTTACATCAATACAACACACTCTCCTTTACCTTCTGCTCTTCATTTTCATTTTCCAGTTTAATTGTCTCTGCATGTACTCCATTGTGAATATGATGCAAACTGTACACCGACCATTAAGTCTCAGAGATCAAGCAGTATTCTCTCTATGCAAATAAAGAGCGTGTGTGCATGTTCAGAAAATAAGACCCAAACTTGGCTAGAAGCTCGAAGTGAAGCCAGCAGAATGTATACAGCACACTGACTCAGAGGGGAATGAACGGCTATAAACAATTGTACCCTCTGCCTTAAGAATTTAAAAAGGGAGATTATATTCTCAGTGGGGAATCATTTGACTAAAGCTCCTGAACATCAGCTTGATAACATGCCCTTACTCTGTGTCATTTGCTTTCACACCACAGAAGAGCTGCATCAGTAAGGTGCTGCTGCATCAGAGAACCCATTAAGCTACATGCTGCTGTTTAGAAAATAAAAGCTTCATGTCTTTATGGAAAAATCCAGCCTTTAAAGTTCACATGTAACAACAACCACAAACTAAAAGGGAAGGCTTTGTACAGATGTTTATGTACTCAAAACGATACAAGCAAGAAAAGCATTCAGAGAAATCCCAAGAAAGTGGAAGAAAAAAAAAAAAGTTAGATCAGGGAAGAGTACAAACCAAAATAGAAAGGCACTCATGAAGAAGCCAGCAATAGGATGGCTGGAAGCCTATTACAAAAGTAAAGGGGAAGGGGAGAAACAAAAATTCGACACTGGGCTTGTTTTCACATAGCAGATCTAGTACAGTTCCACAGATTTTTTCCCAAGTCCTTTGATCCTAGGGAGGAGAGAGGCACAGAACAAAGATGGCAGACACTTAAGCACTACAACTGGAAGAACAGTCTTGGGTTCAGAAAACAAGACAACAGGTGGTTATATCAAGGGTCATGGGAGGGGGAGGAAGGAGAAGGGTCACTGGACTGCCTCTAGTTACTACAGTACTACTACTGTAGGGTGCTGAACTCACTCTGAAGGACGCTTATGGTAGCCTGGGCTCGAATCCACGTTATGGAGGGATTTTGCCTCAAGTCATTCCTCCTGGGATCGTTGCTGGCCCTGCACTCGTAAGTCCCAGAGTCTTCCAAGGTAAGGCGGGTTATTCTCAGCACACTCACCCCATTCGCCCCGTAGGCAGTGTTAATGGTGACACGGCGCTTCCGAGCGCCATCCCACAGCTGTTTGAAAGATTCAGCCCGGTTGACTTCAGCATACCACCACTGGATCTCTGGAGTGGGGTTCCCAACCACGTCACAGTACAGCTCAAAGGCGTCCCCCGTGAGTTTAGTTTCTGACATGGGCGACTTGACAAACCCAGCTAGAGGGAGGGGCAGCAGAAATGCAGTGACAGACCAGCAGAAGATAACAGATCTTATAAAGAACAAAGCAAATGAGTTGCAGAAAACAGACAAAGGATTAGATAAGACATTAATATCTACAGTAACAGCCGTTAACATGATTTTTATAGAAAGTACAGAACACACAGCGCTTGCAACGGAAGACTTGTTAGTTTTAATTGTGGTAGCACAGCATGCCCTTTCAAGGAAGGGTTCTTGGGAGACGGGCCATCAAGATAAGCATTTTATGATGGGATCTCTGGAGTGGCAAAGTGGGTTATGGGAGGCTGGAAAAGGCAAGCCTAATGCTGTAAACACACACCAACCCTTCAGAACTGGAAAGCAATGACATGACAACTAAGAGCTATGAGAAAAGAGACTGCAAGTTATATTTTTAACCTGCTTGAACTATTTAAATTTATCCAGTGTTAAAGCATCTAAAAAACTTCTGTCCATTTTCAGCCTTTTTGCATTGAACAGTTTTCTGATTTAAAATCAAGCACAGAAGAAACATCAAAACTTCTGCCCTATGCAGCACTCTACCATAAACTCTACTTTGACCTTTTCTTCTATCTATTCTGAACTTAGGAGGCAGGGAATTCCCCAAGATACAAATTACCTACTTTCCTGCAGTAGATTGTTCACTGCAGCTGAAGGAGTAGTCTCACAACCAGTCTAATGTATGTGAGAATAAAATCCCCGTCATACAGGACAAACCTGTTTCACTAATTGAGAAAACAACAGCATCCAGTAATTAACTATACACTAAAAAGATAGGTAATATATCTTTAAAAAAAAAAAAGAAAGAAAAGAAAAGGTTAAAAAGCTTACATGATTACAATTGAGTACGAGGTTCATGGAATCTTTTTGTGATCAACTTCTCTATTTACCAGCATTCCTACATCAGTGCACTTGATTTTGTTCTAAATCGTCCTTCAAATCATATTTTGCAAGTGACCCACCAAAAATAATGCTGCTTTAAAAGCCAGTCTTTTGTGTACTGAAAGATTTAGAATGCAGCTGGCCAACTAGATTATGCAGCAAAACCCGTCATATTGCCATGCTAAATTCTCTTCAGGCACCAGGGATCAACAGCAGCAGAGCACGTAGGACTTAGTGTCACCGTCTGGCCTCCACTACTGATAAAAGTAAATCAAATACACTATTCCCCTCTTCCCCCAACAAAAAGCTGTTTTCAGAAGTGATGGAGAAGAGAAAACAACAGATTTTGGTTGTAAGTGGAAGGGAAAGCAAGGAGCAAGACACTCATTCTGTAAAGCTTTCAATGCATACTGACAAGACAGACAAGGTTCTTTGGGTAAATCTGATATCTTGTATTAGACCAACTCAATTAGTTGGAGAAAAAAATCATCTTCTTTGCAAGCTTTTGGGCACAAACACTCTTTGTCAGGCTGAGGAAGTATCTGCAGTTGGTGTATGCTCTTCCTGGATGGAATGAATAGCCTGAGGAAGGGTGTTTGTGCCCAAAAGCTTGCAAAGAAGATTTCTTTCCAACTATTGACCCACACCCCCTTATTTTAACAGCTCCAAGGCTGTCTTTTTTCTGCTACTCAACAGGTTACTGATACTGGTGTAAAATAAAATTCAAGAGTGAACTGCACATACTAGAAAGCCAATACTATACCATAAATGTCACTTAAGATTAGCGAAGCATTTTCTGTTCTTGCTAGAAAGCACAAGGCAAAGTCAGTTAGGGTCAAGTCTCTTGTTGCTGTCCCAATGCTGATCCATCCATAGCAATCACTGGAAGCTGAAGTATGCTATGAGCAATGGCTACAGACTATGACTACAGGTTCCCTTGCCAACCATGATTTTGAGTATCCACATGTAATATTTTATCTACCATTCTGGCCACCACAATATACAGTTTGAGTAACCACGGTTTTCCATGGCCATGCAATAGCCCACCACCTGCCATTTTTCCCCATAAGTCTTTTGTCTTGCCAACCACAGTTTTGCCAAAAACAGGAACTTTCAGGAACCTAACCCCAGCGGTTGGCAAGGGAAACGTGTATTAGGCAAACAACTGTTCCTTACAAAATCAAAATTAATATTAAAACTAGTTTTACTTCTGACGCAAAGATTAGCCTCATCAACCATTTCATTCTTTCCCTGTATCCGATTAATATTAAAAGGGAAAAGGTGAACTCAAGAGAGACAGAAGGTCAAAAGTAACCCCCTGCTGATGGAAGGACACAAGAGAAACTAGTTTGTCTTCCATTCCATAAAATACCGCCAATTAGTAGTAGCTGAAGAGCCTATTTAGACTGCTGCTCCTGCACAGTGCTTCCCAGCAATGTGACTAATATATGGATCACACTGGTTTCATACTGCTTCCGTTGCCAACAACAGAAGTAAAGTTATGAACATGATTTGTCATACTGTCCCATGGACAAATTTTAAGAATGCTGTGCCGGGTGGGGAAGAACCTAGAGAGAGATTCCCCTCCTGTACAAATTCACGTATAAGACCCAAACCCATTTGAACCTAGATTTTTCAATGTGAAAGCCTAAGCAGTAAGTCATGAGCAAATCTAGCTTCTTTTTACATCTATCTTAGGGTCTACTTTTATAAGGGAGGTGAAATCCAAACTATTCCACAGCTCTATAATACAGACATGCTATTGTATTTGCAGTCAAATAAATGGAGGATGACACCTGTCTAGAGAAACAGTGCAGAAGATGGTCTCATTCTAAAAGGTCAAAATCCTGTTATGAGCCATATTGAAATGCTGACAGTCAAGAAGGCAACCTCAAAAACACAGTGCAAAGCAATGCCAGCCAGGATCTTGAACAGCTACTGCAGCAGCCTACAATAATGCTCTATATTTACGGTCACTCTCTCAAATCGGCCTTGCTTAGCTGACAGATAACCAACCACGAGACTAGAAACATTATGCTCAGTCTATAGGTGAGGAAGAATCTGGGATGCAAAAAGACTGGCAGCAACTCAAGAAACTTAGAATCAGAGACAATAAAGTCCTTTTCGTACCATACTGGATAACTGGGGTTTAGAAAGCTACTTGCACCTAAGGGTAAAACCCCGGAACAACTGCTAAGAAGGTGGAGATTTGTTTAAACATTCTGGCAAAGCTAACTAATTCATTTTCATAGCAAATGACTAACTGTGTGGCAGATGCTTGCCATACAAAGCACTGATTTATGAGACTTGTATTTTCATTAGTTATAGCAACTGCAAAATACATCAAACAGCATTAGTCAGTTGGGAACAATACTTCCAGGTACTCTGCAGCTGCCAGAGGGCCCTTTTTGCTAAAGACTTCCAGAGAGAAGCTAAAAGCAGAGCTGAAATCAGCCAGAACCAAATAGAGTATACAAAAAAGGAACAAACATTAAAATTGGATGCTTTCCATAATGCAACAAATCTCTGGAAACAGATCTGAAGAACCCCTGCTGTTTGGTAGTTCTGCCAGGGTTCACCATATTGCACAAAATCAAGTCAATAGCAACAGACACTGTACAGATATCACTGCTTATAAAAGAGACCAAGAGTTCTTATTTGATTTGCCCTTATTTGCCAAGTCCAGACAAGCGCAGCTGTGCGGTATGTGGTACCGCAGACACATCTGCGGTGCCACATACTGCACTTGTTGTTCTTTGCACTGGAAGGGAGCAGCATCAAGGGTTTTTTTGACCCCTAGATATCCATGAATAAAAATTAAAACCCATGTTAAAAAAAAAGCAGGGCAGTGCATGTGGCAGCAGCGTGCGCTGCCCAAATCCAGAGCCTGACTAGTTGGAGCCGCACTCCACTGCCAACCAGGCTCCACACAGCAGGACTGCCATTGCTGCAGCCCTGGGAGGACCCCAGGTAAGGCTGCTGGGGCCAGTACAGGACCTCAAGTAAGGTTGCTGGGGAGGCCCCCAGAGCCCTAGGTAAGGCTGCTAGGGACATTTATTGTGTAACCTGTCACGCACCTGAGCACACATAGCACAACTGTTCCCCAGGCACAAGATGCACTGCCGCTAGTTGTCCCCAAGGAACCAAATATCCACAAACGTCTGAAGGTGCTCATTGTGTGCATCTCTAAGTTTGGTACTGCAGCAATCTGGAGAAGAATAAGTATTCAGGAAGTAGAGATGCTAAAGAACAACGATGTGCTTTAAAAATTGCAAAAGAACAACTGCGTTTTAGGCCCTGTTTAAACTTAGCAGATTCTGCTGGCAAGAGCTCGGCCAGGGAAACCTGCTGGCGCATGTACACATTCATAAGCTTCTAGCAGATTTGCATGGCTCCACCACAATAACCATCCCAGCAGAGTGGAAAGTGCAGCCTGGAAAGGCATGAGTTCTGAAGCAACTGCTAAAGCAGAAGATTGGGACTGTCCACAGGTATCTTCCAGAGTCTGTTTGACAGCACCAAAAGCCTTTGGAATGAAAGAGCAAGTGCAACTGCTAGCAGAAAGGGAGGTCCTGCTGCCACATGGGAGCTTAACACTCAAGGTTTGCCACTACAAATACACTCCACTAAAAGAGCACTTTAGTGCTGACTAGACACAGATATGTGAACAGGCAGGAGCGTGAAATGTATGTAGGCCAAACTGCAGAAGTACTGATCTTGACAACATCTCCTTAAGTCTTAAAAATTGCCTTATTTCAACTTTATAGCTATTTTCAACTTTTCAAAGTTGAATGTACTTTTGTTGAAGGCAGAGTAGATTTGCACCTCACAGACTAACCAGGTAGGCCACACCCAAATGAGTGTGGATGTGCGGTATGTGGCACCGCAGATGCATCTGCGACTCCATACACCACACATGCAAGCATTCCCCACATTGCAGCACAGGGGTGTTTTTTTGATGCTTGGAGATCTTGGGGCCAAAAAAACAAAAATACCCAAAAACCACCAAAACAAAGAAGCCACCATGCCAAAAAAAGCAGGGAGGTGTACATGGCGGCAGGACACGCTGCCCAAAACCAGAGTCTAGCTGGTCAGAGCTACACTCTGGCTGGCAGCCAGGCTCCCAGCTACAGGAACACCATGGCTGCAGCTTCAAGGCCCCCAGAATCCCAGGTAAGGCTGCTGGGGCCAGCACAGTTGCCAGCCCCAGTCTCTCCTACCCTACTGGGGTGCCCTGGGAACAAGAAGCAGCAGCACTAGGTGTAATGCGGCTACTTGTCCCCAGGGAAACAAATGTCTACGCTCATCTGGATGCGCCCGTAGATGATACAGTGTCACAAGTTTTCACAAGCCCAAACTCACTTCATCGGACGCTTTAAAACAGGCTTGTCCAACATGCGGCCTGCCAACCCATTTTATCTGGCCACTGTGGAGCACGGAGCCACAGCGGTGGAGCGCGGAGCTGCGGTGGCGCGCGGCGCTGCAGCGGCGGTAGTGGGGCCACGGCGGAGCGCAGAGCTGTGGCGG
>NW_005842186.1:1136912-1138743 GCF_000455745.1 Alligator sinensis | reverse complement strand
GCCGGCCCGCAGGCCCCAGCCAGCAGCGAGGGGAGGGGAGCTGCTTACCCCCGGAGCCAGGTCCTGCCGCAGCTGCCAGAGGGCTGCACAGAGTGGGGCTGCCCCAGCCGCGCTTGACTGGAGGAGCTGGGGACGGGCACCGCCCCTTGCCCCCAGCATGTGGCCGGCGGAGCTGCAGCATGGCCTGTGCCCTGGCCGCATGCGTGGTGAACGGAGGCATGAGGTAAGTTCCCGTGTGGAGCTGGGGGTGCCTCGGGGCCGGCCGGAGGCACGGGCTAAGTTCCCGTGTGGAGCAGACCCATTTCATTGTCACTTCCTGCAACTTCATTGGTGTCAAAGGTCACGTGACATCACTTCCTGATGTGATGTCACTTCCTGTGAGGTCTTTGAATATGGCTTGCCAGCGCACTGGGTGATAAAAAGTTCGTGATCCAGCCCCACATTCAAAAAGGTTGGACACCCCTGCTTTAAAAGGACATGCATAGAGCAGTGTATAAAATGGACAGAGCAGGGAGAGGCACTGCTGGAAGAGGCAAACAAGCCAGCAGTAAGCCCACAGGAACAAAAAGGAATCACAAAAACTAATCCAGGTAATGAAATAAGAATCCACAGTCCACATTTAAACCACTTCTGTTCCCACAGTGACCTTAAAGGACCCACCAACAGAAGTCTGAAAGCTCCTCCAAACCTCTCCTAGCATCAGCATGAAGTCCAAAAAGCAAACAACTTGGACAAACATTCAGTGCAGATCCTGTGGTACAAAAGGAGACAGCAGAGTGGAAGGCATATGCTAGAACAAAGATTTCAGCTCACCTGATAAAAGAGTCTATGGTCTTACTGAAAGTTACAGAATAACCTGGCGGGCTAGATACGGGTTCACAGATTAATAGGGATAACTACTACAGAGCCATCTCTCAAGGCTCCTCTGGCCATGATTTAAGAGCATCACATGGTAGTTGTGTTTAATTACAGTCATCATTAAGCTACTCAATGACTTGTAAAGTATTAGTGAGTGAAATGCACCATGAATAAAGTAAACATTGTTGTCTCATAAAAACACTTTGAATATAGAGGATTTAGCTCGGCAAGGTTCATAGAATCATAGAAGTCGGGTCGGAAGGGACCTTGCAGATCTTCAGGTCCGACCCCCTGCCTGGGCAGGAAGAAAACTGGGCTCAAATGACCCCAGCCAGGTAGGCATCAAGCCACTTCTTAAAGACCCCCAGGGTAGGAGCCAGCACCACTTCCCTTGGAAGTTGGTTCCAGATCCTAGCTGCCCTGACTGTGAAGTAGTTCTTACAGATGTCTAATCTAAACCTACTCTCCAACAACTTGTGGCCGTTATTCCTTGTTATTCCGGGGGGCGCTAGGGGAAACAAGGTCTCCCCTAAACCCCGAGGGGGACCAGAAGGGTTTAGGGGAGACCTTGTTTCCCCTAGCACCCCCCGGAATAACAAGGAATAACGGCCACAAGTTGTTGGAGAGTAGGTTTAGATTAGACATCTGTAAGAACTACTTCACAGTTAGGGCGGCTCGGATCTGGAACCAACTTCCAAGGTTCTTTGGGTAGATGTGATATCTTTTATTAGACCAACTGAGTAGGTGGAAAAAAGTTCTTAGCAAGCTTTCTGGCGCAGTCACCCTTCATCAGGCATAGGGAGTCTCTGTTGGTATGAGGATTTAGCTCAGCATCTTAATACAGTTAGATGATATACTAGATGACTACTGCAGGATAATCCAGAAAGACTAGCCATTTCAGGCAAATATTATTTACTTGAAGTCACTGACAAATTTCAGGGTTTCCGTGTTAGTTTTTGGGGTTGTTGTTTTT
>NW_005842186.1:1135025-1136902 GCF_000455745.1 Alligator sinensis | reverse complement strand
GGGGGGGGAGTACCAATTTATCTTCTTCCACAGCATTATTCTTTAGATGGAACCACAGGTTTAAGCAATTAGGCAAAGTTATAACAATCAATAAACCAAAGGTTCTTTTTAAAATAATAATTAATCTATAGTGCTCAGAGGACTATAACAAGAGGACAAATGGCAGAGCCCAGAGCCACTCAAAACAGATAAACTTTACACGCATAATTCTGCCATAGAAGTGTGAAATTTGACCTGCATTAACTCTTATTATACCTCTCCAGTACCTGTAAGGTGTGTATTGTGAAGTTACTTAACTGCAGTGCAGAGCTTCAGTAAGATCTAAAATAAAGAACTCACTTCACTTGAAAGCTTAAGATTTAAGGACAACAAGGATAACTAACTAAAAGAACATTCAACAGCAAGTACTCAGCTGCCTATGTAGTAGAGAGAGCTACACTTGAGCAAATCCTACAAGAGGCCAAGAAGTATTTTTATGTAATTAAACCAACGGCATCAGAAAATTAGGAAATCTCCCAATACTAATAAGCAGAGCATTCAGGACACTGCTTCAGTGCTATGCATTGATTGACCAGTTCTAAGAGCAAGGCATGAACAGTCCCAGATGGACCAAGATAGCTAAGGTTTGACCTGTCCGCTACTTCAGATATGCATAGTCCAAAACCAGCTGCAAAGTGCAACTCATTTGTCAAGGATCAGAGTTGTGCGAAGTTAAATCCCACGCCAAACTTGGCACATTAGTTACTCTGGACTCTGTGGCAGATCACATTAGGAGATCAGTGGAGGCCAAATTGCATTGAAAAGGAGTCAGTAGCGAGATGGTAACATTACTTGTGGACACGGCAAGTATATGATGAAGTAGGCTTTCCTTTCCCTTCCACTGACGGGAGTGTCATTCCACACAAGCTAGGAGTTTGCACCAAAAAAAAGGGTAATAAAATGTATGTATGGAGCTTTGATAGGAGTCTTAGCACATCGATAATGCGACCCTGTGACATCTTGGTAGGAGTCCAATTTAAAAACCACAAAAGGGGATTCCTTAATGGTTGAATAACCTCATCAAAAATTTAAAAGCTCTCTAACTTCCTTTCCTTTATGCTCTTCCTTAACAGAACAGGCTAGAGAGAGATCACAATTAGCACAGAATATATTAGCAACCATCCACCTCATTACTAGCCCAAAAATAGCTTAAATTCACTAGCTGATGATAACCATCTATCAATGGTAGACGTAGCTTTGCTATGAAGTCCTCTTTTGACTATTATTTCCAATACTTCATAACAGCTGCATTGGGCTTGAAATATCCTGATGCCTGGAGAGGTGTGTGGGGAGTCTCAACATCAGTGAAATTAATCTTTGTAATTAGTTGTCTGATCTGTACGAGACTTTAAAAAAAACAAAAAAAAACACAAAGCCTATTCCTATCTGTATTTTAAAATAATTTTTAAAAGGAAGTGTGCCAAAACTGTTTTCCAAATTTAGCACTAGAAGTTTGGTCCTTTGGAAGCTTACAGCAATAGGTATGCATGGCTATGATAAAATGAAAAAAAAGGCTTATTTGAAAAGCTCTAATAAAATGAAGAATCAGCAGCAATATCACTTGATTTATTACATATGCCAAGGATGAAAAGAGATTGCTGGAACTGAGGAAGTCCAAGCACATTAGCATGCAAGAGGAAGGGGAAACACCACAGTCAAAAAAAATTAGGTCTTGTATTGTCAGCAGGCCCTTGATACAAAAAGAGGACAGGTCTTCCAGTAAATAGGGGATTTGGGGAGTCTGGAGGTGGCTACAGAGGTGAATCCGAGAACTGCATGTTTGACTCTAGACATGGAAAATAGTTCCAGGAAGGAGTGAATCCTGGCAATGTCAGGTC
>NW_005842186.1:1111705-1134994 GCF_000455745.1 Alligator sinensis | reverse complement strand
CTTTCCCTCTCTCTCTCCATGGCAGGTCAGTTCACTCAAAGTGACTGATACTGTGCTGTACATCACAGCACCACTGAGGATGATTCAATGCTCAAGTCTCCCAAGTACTCAAGTGATATAACTTCAGACTGGCATTCAAGGTGTCCTTGAATCTCTTCTTTTGACCACCTTTAGAGCAGTGAACAATGGTGAGTTGGGAGTAGAGAATTGTTTTGGGAACCTGTTCTTGGACATCCTTATGGCATGTTCTGTTCAAAGGAGATGGTAGTGTATAAACATGGCTTCAGCACTGGCAAAGTTCACTTGAGCCAGAATGCTGGTGCTTATTCTTCTATCCTTCCAACTGATATAAAGGATTTTCCAAAGACATCAATGGTGGTAATGTTTCAAAACTGTCAGGCCTTTCCCATGTGTTGTTCAGGTTTCACACTCATACAGCAGAGTAGGAAGGACAACAGCACTGTAGACAAGAAGTTGGGTTTGGGTCCTGATGTCATGATCGAAGACACAATTTCAGAGACAGTGAAAGGAAGCATTGCCAGACTGTATCCAATGTTGAATACCATCATCTATATCTACTTTTTGGAAAGGTAGCTATGCAGACGGGGGAATTGCTTAGTCTTTTTAAAGGATTGCCTTTTAATTGTAATATGTGGAGGAGCAGCTGGTTAGCTTGGGGTGGGTTGATAAAGTAGCCTGGTTTTTGTGAAGTTGAATGTGAGCCTAATCATTTCATATACTTCACAGAAGTAAATTAAGAATGACCTGAAGCTGTTCAACTGAGTGGGCACATACAATATAGTCATCAGCATATTGAAGATGAGCAATAGTTCTCTTGCATTCGGGATGTAACTAGCTGAGACTACAGATTCCTATATAAACAATACTGGATACTGACTCCAGATAAAAATCTATCAGCAATGAGATGCAAAATAACTGTGAGATAGATAGAAAAAGTGCTGAAGCAACTGCACGTTCTTGATGACCCCAGTTCTAATAATTACTGTTTCCAAGTCACTGCTTAGGATGGTTGCTATCATGCCATCATGAAGGACTCAGATGGTGGTACCAAATTTTAAAACACCATAGTCAAGAAAATGTAGTACATAAATACTGAAAACAGCAGAGTGTGCAAGTACATCAGGCATGCAAGGGACTGACAAGAATGGCTCAGAGATGAGGAGACAGGGAAGAAGACAGCACTTGCAAAGTAGTATAAGGGTAGATGAAAGCCTGCAGAGGAGGAGGTAGGTTATATTTTACAATTGAAAAAGATGTTTTTAGAAAAGATATGCTCCCCAAACACCCTGAATTTTAGAATAAAACCATTTTAGAGCTAACTGAGCATTGACAGCTCAGTGATTCCTAGGTGAATTTTCAGAGAAAGAATTATTCAGTAAGAGCGCTTCAAACTTCAACACTGTTGAGCACATTTTGGGCTGCTTACAAAGGAAGACAAAGAGAAACCTTGCAATGAATAGCTCCTAAAACAGGCTGACACAGAACATGAGGTAGTTAAAGGGACTAAATATGACTGTGTTCTTTCCATCCTGATGTTACACCAACATGCAGCATACTGACAAATGCAGAACTTGGACAGAAAGCATTTCATAAGCACTGAAAGCTATAATCCATAAAGATACTGGATACTGACATTAAGATCAAACACAGAACACAACTGACAACAGTGTAGGCCTGCACTAAACCAATACCTACCACTTAGTTTGCCATACTCCTATATTTCTCCTGTTTCATGATGTCCCTCAATCCTTAAATCTCTGAAAAGAAATCTTTTGGTCCCACTCATAGCAGCTGAATGATTGCCTATGTTCAATGCACTAGGTAAATTCCTTTTATTAAAATAATTGCTGGGTTTTTTGAACCTGCTACATACAAAAACCATGATGAATTACATTAATAAATTACTTCAGAAAAGCCTTTCCTAATTTTAAATACCACTATTCTATAACTTTTTACCAAGGCAAGGATTTCCAGTGACTATTATAGCTCAAAGTATATAAAAAAGATGCTATTGCCTTTTATTTTATATCAATTTTTCTTTTACTACAAAGATAGGCACAGAGCTGATGATTTAACTGTTTTTGAAACAGATCTTATTGGCATGCTTGGCAAACTTCTGGATACTGTTTTTTTGGATGCCTAAGAGAACTATAACAACAGTAAAGTTACCTACTAATAGACTAAGCTTGAAATTTAAAACCTTGTTAGGCTCACAACACAAGTGATTATCCTGCCACATCTCATCCTAGTCCCCTTTTTGATCACCCCCTTAGTTTCATTTTAGAATGCAATTTCTCTGGGACAGGAAACAGCTATCAATTACCTGTGCAATGTGCTATACACATTTAGAAGAAATGCAGAAATCTAGAACTCTCGGTTCAGAGATGATACCTTTTATAAGAACTGAGAAATTGCAAAAAAAATTAATTAATTACATTTTTCTGTAAGCTTTCAGGCTCTCACACCCTTCATCAGGTTCAGGGTAAGTTAACAATGGTAAAAAGTCCCCACACACATTTAACATACTCTTAGAAAGCTGGTACATAATAATGGCCAAACCAACGGTTAATGAGAACAGATCTCCTGCTTGCAATTAAACTGCTTTTTGGAGACAGATAAAATAAAACGCCACGTCTTTTATAAAGAAAACAAGCCAAGAATGACTTCATTCACCTGAACACCAGCAGTTTGTTGTAACAGGCAAAGGATTCTTAGGAAATGGATGAATTTCAAGTAATTGCTAATATCTGCCCTCTTTCAAGCAAAATTATATACACGAAGGGCACTATCTTCTACAAAAGGGACTATGCTGTTTTGTTCAAGTGAAAGGATCACTGCAGTTACGAACAGGAATAAAATGCAACAGAATCAGAAGAACGTCACCATGGGAGGACACTGCCCCACAAAGCCTGAAGTTGCATCCTTTTATTCACTAAGTTTCAACAGTTCTATTCACCAGATAACCCTGATTCATCCCCCAGATTACAGTACCCTATGGAGTGAAAGATGCAAGAGAGTTTTCTGCGTAATTATGTAATCAAATAATTAAAGACTCACTAAGGACAAGTGCCAAATCCTGCACATAGGGCAGAACAATCCCATGCACCACTACAGGTTGCAGATAGACTGGCTAAGCAACAGCTCTGCAGAAAAGGACCTGGGGGTTACAGTGGACAATAAGCTGAATATGAGCCAGCAGCATGCCCTTGTTGGCAAGAAGGCTAACAGCATACTGGGCTGCATTAATAGGAGCATTGTCAGCAGATCCAGAGACGTAATTATGCCCCTCTATTCTGCACTGGTGAGGTCACATGTGGAGTAGTGTCCAGTTTTGGCCCCCCGCTACAGGAAGGATGTGGACAAATTGGAAAGAGTTCAGTGGAGGGCAACAAAAATGGCTCAGGGGCCAGGGCACATGACTTCTGAGGAGAGGCTGAGGGAACTGGGTTTATTCAGTCTGCAGAAGAGAAGACTGGGGGGGGGGATTTATAGCTGCCTTCAACTACCTGAAGGGGGGTTCCAGAGAGGATGGAGCTGGACTGTTTTTAGTGGTGACAGATGACAGAACAAGGAGCAACTGTCTCAAGTTGCAGCAAGGGAAGTTTAGGTTAGATGTCAGGAAAAAAAACTCAACAGAAGGGTAATGAAACATTACCCCCCCCCCCAAAATGTAAAAGCCTTCAACATTATTTTAGTGAAAAGGTAAATGCTAAACAAAGAAAGGTTCCTGGAAGTTCAAAGGTAAATCAGGCACATTTCTCACCTGCACCTCATTCTCTGCTTGTTTTAGCACATTGCCATCTCCATTACACAGCAAAAAGAACATTAGCCTACATTTCCTCAAGCTGTCCTCTTCCTTCCTTTTTCCTGCTGCCTTCCTCATTTGAAGTTCAAGCTGCCAAAGCCCAGGTGAATTCTAGGGACATATCAGAGCACCTCTCACAAAAAGACTCTGTTTTCCAGGGGAAAAAAACTTGCAAGCTCTCCATCCCCTGTGCAAAATGAAGTTTCTTTTCTACCTGGCAGACCTGTTACAATCTTTGAATTCTCCTCAACCTGAAGAAGGGTGTTGGATCCAAAAGCTTGCAAGGAAAGAAGTTTTTCTGCTGCTATTTAGTTGGCCTAATAAAAGACGTTGCCTCTAACCCAAGAGTTTTGTTTGTCTATAATTCCTAGACCAATGCAGCTATAACTTACATCCCTTCTAATTATACAGAATTTTGTGGGGCTTTGGTCATTTAAAACCCCTCTCTCTAATGGAATATGTAATTATCAATGCCCTTTCTCAAATGTCATCGACCTTTTTTGATCTGGGAGGAAACAAAGCCAGCCAAGTTAAAACTGATGTTTTCTCTCCAGTTCTGACCTAGGTCAAAAGTGCTAAATGAATCTGTAAAGAAAAATGAAAGCTGCCTGTGCTGGCTGGAGTGCAGCGAGAGGGATCCCTCTGCAATCCCAAGAATGGCCCATCTGGAATATCTCCTACTACTGCTTGCTGCTAAGCAAGCTAATACTTGGCATCTGTACAGCCTTTCATTTTCAAAACAACTTATAAAGTTCACACAAACCTGCGAGGTATATTTTTTTCAGTTTAGGGGGAACATTAAGACAATGCCTTGCTCCAAGTCTGTAAAAGCCAGGATTAGCATTGCCTGGACTCCCCTTTCTTGCATATGTCCAGCTGTGTGGCGATTTGCTGACAACTACTGAAAAGTATTAAAGTTTTTACCTCCTGTCTATTCATTTGAAATCCAAACACTCCTTAATTTATGGTTCTGACCTTTTCCCACACAAGGACCCTCCCAGGAACCTCTTCCTTCTAACCAAGAAAAAAATCCCACTTTCCAACTGCACAGTAGTAAAACAGAAAGGGCACAGTGGTCACCACTCCCAGACTGAAAACCCCAACATTATATATAAAAATAGTGATTACATACCACTAGGCATATAGTTGTCTTCTCCCACGCTTCCTGATGGAATTTTAAATTAAAAGCTTTTGTGTTTCTTCAATGTAAGCATACAAGCAATGTTTATCTCCCAAGCAAACACTTCTGTCCATGACTGGACAGTGTGGGGGAGATGAAGAGCAACTATACTTGGATCATTACATAAAAGGCAACAAATCTTTTTGTTGCAACTCATGGAAAGGTGTGTTATGTTACTGTTTTCTAAAATACAAGCCCTTCTATTGAAGCTTTTTTATACTTCAACTTTTAGAAATCCTGAACTTCTTATCCCAATATATATCCTTGCCTATTAAACATGTTCTGGTACAGCCACAAATCTTTCCTTAATGAGTCTTTTTTTTCTTCGTACCAACAGTCTCATTCTTTGTAGTCACTGAGGGCTTCAAAGTAGAAGCTTCATCATCATATTCATACAAGTGATCACCTATGGACAATGCTCAAGTTCTCCAACCCTACACTAAGAACGATGCACCTGTACATCTCTGGTAACCCTAAGGAAAAGGCACTGAAATGAACTCAGACACTGAATATTCTGAAAAAGGACTGGATAAGTTCCCCTTATGCTTGGCTGCAAGATTAACTCAGTTTAACAGCTTTGTGGGGTTTTTCAAAATTTCAAAATGCAGCATTTTAAAAAGAATGATTGTTTAAGAAAAACTGCATCCAATTATGACTTTTACTGGAGTCATGGTCTCAACATGGGTTAACACTCTTGTTCATTTAAAAATGACTGAGAGAACTAACATTTTACTGAGTGTCTGCAAGACACAACATTTTTAAAACTTAAGCACTATTATTTTAACTTTGGACACAAAATATTCTGAAAACCCCATTTAATTGCCAATTACCTGACAAACTGAATCCTGCTTAATCTTCTCTAGGTTGGTTTGGAGATGCTGACATTATCAGATACAGCTGTTTGCAACAATATTCTAAAGATGATGTTATTTGCAACCAGTATGTTATAATGAGGTTCTATTTTTAAGCGGTCACATTTTTAAATATGTCAAGAATTTCTGAACACAGCACATTTTCTTCCAAGAGCAAACAACCCTTGCTTTGATCCGACAAAAATTAAATCATGTCCATTTCTATTCACTATTGACTCGGTTGAGACATTTTGTGTGTTTAAAAAATAAATAAAAATAACTCATATTTGGGAACATTTATCTTCTGTCTATAATGCTGAAGGCCTTGAACCTACTAGAAGTCCAATCTGAAAGCATAAGCAACCTTATTCTACCACCTGAGCCTATAAAAATGTTATCAGCATTTCTATGAAATGGTCAGAACACCAGTGACTGGGAGATGCAACTTGTCACCTGAACTAGGACTGCTCTTCTGATTTCAGCATTACTTGGATTATTATGGCCCAAAGACAAGAAAGAACTCTGCTCAACAGTAATGCTATTTCTATGGCTTTCGAAAGAACTTTTATTTGCCCTGAAGAGGACATACCTTGTTGTCACAAGATGAACTTAAACGGCTGACGGATGTGATTGGATAAGTGACCTATCTTTTAATAGGAAGTCTTTGTACCAGCCTCTCAAAGGGTTTTCCAAATCTGAAACTGCACCAGTCTCCTAGGAAACAGGAATTATTCTTTTCACACGAGTAAAATGAAGCACAGAGAAGATATGGTAAATGTGTCCAGAATCACAGCAAAGAAACCTAGAAACTGCTAACCGGTTCTCCCAAAACTCTGATGTCCTGTTCGAGTCTAAATGTTAGACAACATTACCTTCAATTTGTATTGAAAGCACAAGTTTAAAAATAAGATGCAAGCCCTACTGAGCAAGGAAAATACTCTCCTTCACTGCCTTCTCTCAAAGTACAACAAATACACATCCATTTTGTATCTGGAGGTAAAGAGACCAGAAGGATGTGTGGCTTTCACAAAAGCCAAAGTGACACAGCCCAAATATGCTAACAGAAAACTGTTCACTGTAACTAGGAAACAGTTACAGTATTGCTCAAATAAAACGTAAGAGGGATGGTGACTAACAGTTCTACCTTTAGCACATCTATTAGAGCAAAGCTATTTCACATTTCTTTAATTAATGGCTACATGCGACATCCTTTCTGATGATTGAAACATGGACTGAGGGTCCCATGAACCCTTTTTAGGGTTTGCCCCAGGACAATGGGCATGGATGTCTGAATGACTGCACTCAGTTCAGTGAGAAAACAGTTTCTCCAGGAAGAAATGTACCATAGGAAGGCTCAAAGAAACTAGATGTGGATCTTGAGAGATGTGCAGAATGCTAAAAGGTAGGTGAGATACTTTTCCATGGGATAACACAAGATGTTTTTGTTCAAATTAAACTCTTTATGTAGAAGCCCCAAACTGTTCTAGTAGAGGGCAAAAAGGTGCAATGTACTGTTCAATTCTGAGCTGACCTTTCCTCATCCAGAGAATATGCATTTGAAACAAGATTGATTACACTTCTCTTTAGTCTGAACACAGCACACACTGAATAGTAAAGCCATTTATTTCCCTTTTAGACATCCCATGGAAAAGTATGAGCTGCTCTTGGTCTTGCTTTTTCATTACAAGTGAGACATTTTAATACACAGACCTTTTTAAAGAAGTGCCCTTTGCAGAAGTCTGATTATATAATAGGTCATACAAGCTGAGGCAGACTGGGAACAAGTCTTTCAGCAAAATACACCCAACAGAAACAGCAGTGGCAGAAACTACTGAACATTTAGAACAAATCTGAGATTTAAAACTAAAGGATCTGGGGTTATTAAAGCACTGTACTGCTTTTCTATAAAACAGAAAAAAATACTGATGTGTGAAAGGGGGCTGAACCACACTGAAACACATGGGTTTTGGAAGAGCTAAGTTTCATGTAGAGTTGAAAGGGCTGAAGGGGCTACTTGAGCAAGATCAACACTAATTTTGCAGTGGAAAAGAATCAAGCTCAGCTTTCAGTAGCTTGTCTGACAGGGCTTGTGATGGGATACTTACCCCTGGAGAGGCAGTGAGGGGGGAAAAGGCAGAAAAGATGGAAACCATCAGCCCCTTCACCAGCATAAGTGGTTCAAGAAAAAGGTAAAAGATATGGCAGGTCAACTCTAAAATACATTTGAATACTTCTCCTATGTATATACAGGAACATGCAATAAATTTACCTGCCATAGAATCTGCAGAGAACCCATACCAGCAGAAGTGGGATTGCATTGTGTTACACTTATCTACTCACCACTAACCACTTCGGCATCATTCAGATGAAACTCTGAAATCTAGTGGAAACAAAATTTACCTGACACTATACACCCCAACAGTACACAGAGGGCATGTCTACACCATGGTAGAAGTGCAGCACCAAACAAGTCATGTGAACCTGCTTCAAAAGACACTCCAAACCCCCAAAATATGCTGATGAGATGAGCCCAGTCTAGGGTGTTTCCCTGTAAGTGCTCTCGAACCCTCATTCTCCAGTGTGCCTGACAGCAGCTACTGGGGATGACACTGGAGCAGCCACATTGCCATGATTCCAGATCTGGAGCATGCCTGTGAAAAGGGTCTGCTGGGGAACTGCTTCACTTCTATGTATTACTACCATGGATTAGACACATGGAAAGTAGCAGAAATAACAAATGTAAGGGTTTTAATCTTCCCTATAACTGGGTAGTCATCCTATATTAGCAACACTTTCAACTCCACAGCCACTAGGGGTGCACTGATAGAGATTTTTGAGGCCAACACCGATAGCCAATATTTAAGGAGGCATAATTGGCCAATACCAATTCAATTTCTGATGCAGCTGAGTCCAGCTGGTAAGTCTGTTGTGGTGGAAGGGTCATGGGGCGGAGGGGGAGGCAGCCTGGCAGCAGCAGTGCTGGGAGTGGATCAGTGGCGAAATTTGGGGTGGATGCAGCATTCTCCCAGCACCGCCAGCGCCCACTCCAAGACCAGCCCCTGCACAGCCCGGGCTGCAGCTCTCCCGCTTGCCCTGCACAGATCCAAGAGGCACATGCTGCCCCCTCCAGGGTGCAAGCAGCAGCAGCGGGAGCTGCGCCCCTCCCCCGGCTGGGCAGCACCTGTCCCTGCACCCTCCCTCATCACGCGGAGCATTGATCTGCTCTCCCACACCTCTTCCCCTTCCACCACACTGGATTTACCAGCTGGAGGCAGCTCTCCAAGCTGCCAGCTCTGCTCCTCACTGCCTGGCACTGTGGCTCTGCCATGAGTTCTGATTCTATGATGTAATATATACATCCATGAGCTAGAAGTTCTGGACCAGAGCTGCCATTCTGGGAACATAGGAAGTTGAACTTTGTGTAGTCCTGTGCTAACTCTCAAGTCCACATCAATAACAAGTAGTATGGATATAAAGCTACAAACTACAGAGAAGGGCTGGCCATGCCTAGTAAGTTACCTTAGGAAATCACACTTTACAAGCATTTGGCACATTTGCAATGAAGGGGATGGAAAGGATAGAGGCAGTAATGAATTCTAAAATACTGCAGCAGAAGAACCACAAATACTGTAGGAGATCTCTGGAACAAACCCATGTAAACTCACAAACCAGCAAACTGTATTCTCTGGAAGAAAGCTTAGTTCAAGACAAATGTCAGAAGTACTAATTTATTTTGTTCCACTTATTTTTTTCTTTTTTGACACCTCTTACTCCAACAGACATTTGTTTCAAGTGCAGTTGCTCAAAGTAATCAAACCAATAGACGAGTACCTTATTATTCAACGCACCTGCATCTTTGAAGTCATACTTGCTTACTTCATTGATAAAAACAAGCTAAATCCAATTAATAATGCAGAGGCTCTACAGTTATGGAACAAATATGAATTCTATTCTGCTTCATACATCAAAAAAAAAAAGAAGCAGCAAAAAACCTGTCAGCTAAGCTATATAAAATCCCATTACTGGTTATTATGATCTAAAAGGCAGGGAAAAAAGAAACAAGAGCTCACACCTTAGGTTGACTGTTCTTAACTGCCAATCTCAAATGCACTAGCTGTAGACTCAGGAATTTACTGAGCTTAAAAAGCAATTTCTCAAACACCTTCCAGAATATAGTTGCACTTTTTATCATAGCGACTATCACTTCATGTTTGAATTCCCTTTGCATATCTACAAGGACCTGTAACACTACGAAATCAATGTCTACTTCCAACACCTCAGCAACTAAAAATTAAGTGCGAGATGCAAAGAGTTCTGATCTCTGCTCTAGTTTCATAATCCAGGAATCTGGTGCAGATGGACTGCAGATAACTCAACTCCACCTAAAAGTATTTAGACACCACCAGTGCCAACTTCAGGTATCAGATCCAAACTACAGGAGAAACCTTCAGATCTAGCATTGATTGTAGGATCAAAGCAATGTGGAACAACAAGAACGTTTCTGAAACCAGTCACCTCTCATTCAGGACAATTCCTGAAATCCAGATGCAAGAGTAGCAGAGCCTAATCCCAAAGGAAGAATAAAATGATCCTGAGAGGTTGATCCATGATCCAGTTTAAAAAAAACTGGACACAATCCAAGGTTTTGTACTACCTTCTGCACTAAATGGATCGTTATGGGGTTAGCTCAAGTGTATCATACAGTTACACAATGAAGTTCACTACTAGATCTGGCAACAGGAAGAGGGAACTTGGGTAATTTCCTAAAGGGAAAAGAAAGTTCAGTGATTATTTTCTTGTTTGTAATTCAGTGAAGTTACTGTAGATGTCTCCTTACACTTCCCTTCTATCTCCTAAAATATCGGTATGCTACCAATAGTTATTTTTCCCTTTTCAGTAATGTTTGTACCAGGACATGTAGTGTCACTGACAGTTTGAGTCAAATTTGAGATGAAGCTTGCAGTCAAAGAAAAAATGTGACTGCTTTAGCCAAACCAGTTCAGTTCCTAGCTTCTTCAAAACTGAAAAAATACATGTCTAAGTACAGCTCCTACAGAAGTATTATTACATCTTTTCTGGCTAGGAGAAGAAAGCTGTGTGGCTGGTACATAACACTTTAAGTTGAATGGCCCGGCTGGTCACCTAGGCAGTACAAAAATGTTCCATGTGATTATCTGGATAGAAGGCCTTTTCCTTTACAGAAGAGAGAAAGATTCACTTCTCAGAGACAAGACTCCTCAACACAGGCTTCAGCAGCTTAGAGAGAACATTTTCCAAAACACTAGTTCCTGACACTGTCAGAGGAAAAACAGCCAGCTGTACAAGTTGAATATCAGGCGTTTTAATCCAGAAACACATGATGAATTTTCTCCCATATAAAAAAGTTGGGGTTTTTCGGTATCCTCTCCTGACAACATTACAAGTTTACGAGCACAAGGACAGAATGACAGCAAAATGGAAACTTCAGGTCACGGTGCAAAACATCTCCTGTCCTGTTTCTGACATTCCAAATTCACAACATAAAAATAAACGTAACTTGCATATTTTACAAGCAGTTAAAACAGATTGGGTTTTTCTTCATCCTGTAATCCCTACTGAAAACCTGACAAATTATGCCACTACCTCAGGAAAGATTTTCTTCTACTTATCTGGTCCCCAGTTCTCACGATGCTAGAAGAAGTTCAAAATATTGAAGAGAATCACACCTTTTGAATGGGATGAACACAGGATGGACAAAATTGACTGAACATCATTTTCATTTACTCCACTTCATCTGAGGGTGGCAAACCACAAAAATATTGCCATACTATCAATATCAGTTATAGAAAAAAGGCAATTTTTAAAAAGTATTTCAGAGGAACAGAGGAAGACTTGCCTCTACCTTTATAACATAGGATGAAACAGCGGTTAGGTGTTCACTCAAACCTTACTGATTTTTTTGATTCAGCAACAAGAGCAATTATGTCACATCAGCTACTGCATTATGTAGACATATTTGGCTTCTAATATCCACTCTCCCACATTAAACTAAAATGGGGGGTGTCAAACTCACCTTCAGCCCCAGGCTGGCTGGGGTCTGAGCCAGCCAGAAGCAGGAGCAACCCTAGCTCCAAACTTCAACTCTACAGAAATTCTTCATCAAAATCTGGCTCACAAAATAATATGCTTTCTCGGCCACGCAGCTTCAGCCACATATGAAACACCGATCTGCTCAACAGAGAAACTGGGAGCAGAGGCCACCGTTAAATTACGAAACCAAACCAAGTGTACATGGTTGACCATTGCAAGGCACTTCTATGGACTCACTGTTGCAGTGTTTTCAGGATTCACTTTCAACACTCCCAGTCCACTGGAAAAAATCCTCTCCAAGGCCTCCGGCCAGGGATGGAAAGCATATTTCAAATAAACAGTTTGTGGCCACTCGAATTCCCAAGAAAGTGATCTGCATATAAATATTCTAGAATTAAAAGCAATCCAGTGAGCCCCCAAATATTTTCTACCTCAGACCCAGAACAAGGCAGAACATCAAACACAACAGCAATGAATTACAGCAAAAATCAGCAACCTACAGCCCACAGGCTGAGTCCAGCCCACAAAGGGATTGAATTTAGCCTGCAAAGGCTCATCCAGTCCACATTTTATTAAGGAGGCACCGATTCCCAGACGGTTGATCTAGTCCACATTTTGTTAATGGTATGCCAATCTTCTCCAGCCATTCTAGCCAGCTTCTCCAGCCTTTGTAGAGAGCTGCTCTTCCTCACTGCAGCCTCTTCTCACCACTCCAGAGGCCAGAGGGGAAGGGTAATCTATGGAGCTGGCTGGGTTACACACTATGGCTGGCTACGTTAGTAAAAGTTTGCTCACCCCTGTATTATACGAACAAGGAGAAACCCTTCACTCTAGTTGTGAAAGGAGTCAGTTGGCGTATCCAGAAGATTTTAAAATCACAGATCACCGGATGTAATAGGACAAGATCCTAATGAATTAGCTAAGCAGAGATATCTACCTGTTCTGCATGAATGATCATTAATTAAATCAATTATGGATGAGATATTCACATAGGTGTGGGAAGGGGAAGGAAACCTGAGCAAACACTTATTCATGGACAAATAGAACATGAAGTGTAGCATGGTCAGGGAAACTGTCCACACTAGATATTTTTCTTTTTGATCGGGACAGGGGAAGTTTCCTTTAGGCCTTTCTGCCATTTCCCTTTCATCCAAAAGGGTAATTTTAGTTGTTCTAGCATAGACAAGATGAAGAAATCTCAAGAACCATTGTCAGCTCTCTGATGAAGTACAGGCAGTCCTCGACTTACAATGTTTCAAGTTACAACGTTTTGCACTTACGTTTATAAATTGACACCCTGTTTCAACTTTATGAAGTCAGTTTTGACTTTACAATGCTCGATCCGATGCAACACCATGCCAGCGAACAAGTTTGCTGCGTCGCTGATCTCCCTGGAGAATATCTGTCCAAACTTCCTTGAACACTTTACGAAAGCAGACAAGGCTCCAGAAAATCCTGCAGCCAAGAATCCTGAGAAGACTCCAGCCAAGAACCCTTCAAAAAGTCCGACCAAGAGCCTTTCAAAAAGTCCAGCAAAGTCACCTCAAAGAAGTCCCTCAAATCAATATGATTGCTATTTACAATATAAATACATTAATGTAGCTATATTACTCATCTATAATTGATCGAGTACAAAATTCTGGGGTATTTTTGGTGAAAATAGGGTATCAGGCCCCGGTTCAGGAATCAATTCTCCATTTATAACATTGTTTCTTAAAAGAAAATTGGTTCCGAGTTACACCGTTTTGACTTAAGACACGGTTTTCAGGAACTAATTGTGTCGTAAGTCCGAGGACTGCCTGTATACAAACCTTCCCCGGGATACCCAGACTTAATACAAGAGAAGGGCAGAATTCATCTTCCAGACCCCCTGCTTTTTGTTGCATTTTACTGTACAGACCAGTGATTCTCAACCTGTGGTTCAACCAGCACACTGCTGTGGTCCATGTGACATCCTGTTAAATGGATACACAGGAAGTAAGTTGTCTGGGTGCAGCCCACATAACACATTAAGAGCTGCAAGTGTGACTCACTATGACAAATACCATAGAACCATTGGTATAGACTATAATTCCTAATGGATCTGAAAGAATCTTACTTCTAGAAGTATAGTTATTAACTCTTGAAAACCAACTAAAAAGTACTAGGATCTCAAGTGACTACTTTATAAATGTGAAACACAAGGATGTCCTAAAGTGATTTTTTTTAACTGGATCAACTGTGTAGTTTGGATAGAGTTAGACCAGCATCTGAATGCAAGACATTCTTCATCAGGTCTGACCAGAACAAGCCAGGCACAAATATCACCTTAAGAAAGGAAGTCAGCCAGCGGCTCCAGAGATGGGGTCTTCAGGAGGGATTCGGATTCACAACCACGACCAGCACTTCCAGGGAGAAGGCTTCCTAGGATGGGACAATCTTCATCTCTCTCCTAGAGGTAAGCATCTGTTCTCCAGCAGGTTGGCTGATCTCCTCCAAAGAGCTTTAAACTAGGTTCGATGGGAGACAGGGAACCGGTGGTTGATGAGAACCCAGGGTTGGAAAGCCACAAACAAGGCAGTGGACCTAACCAGGTAAGCACTAAGAGGAACACAAACCATCAAGGCAAAGGGGCACCAAGAGCACCCACTGGGGGGCTAAAATGCCTTTACACAAATGCCAGGAGTATGGGGAACAAGCAGGAGGAGCTCACACTCCTACTTGCTAGCACACAGTATGACCTAGTTGGCTTAACTGAAACATGGTGGGATTCTACGCATGACTGGGTGGTAGGCACTGAGGGGTACAGGTTGTATAGATGAGACAGAGTGGGGAGAAAAGGCGGGAGTGTAGCTCTCTATGTTAAGGAGCAGTACACATCTTCCACCATCAAGGCAGGAGTGGAGGAGGGGAATACTGAGGCATTGTGGGTCAGGATCCAGGGGGGGCCAGGGGAAAAGGACTTGGTAGTGGGGGTCTACTACAGACCTCCTCACCAGGATGACGAGCTAGATGAGGTATTCCCCAAGCAGCTCTCAGATGCCACAAGGCAAGGGAGGCAGTGGTCATGGGGGACCTAAATTACCTGGACACCAGCTAGGAGGAACAAGCGGCCAAAACAAGCCACTCAAGAAGGTTCTTACACCGTGTGCAGGACCGCCACCTAACCCAGGTGGTGTCCAGTCCCTGGTCTAGACCTGGTCCCTAGACCTGGTCTTAGCAACAGGGAATGATCTCATGAGGGACCTGTGGCTACACAGTAACCTGGATGATAGTGACCACCACTTGGTAGAATTCACTATCCAGCAAAGGGTGAGAAAAATAGCCAGTGAGGCTAAAGTTTTAGACTTCAGAAGGGCCAACTTTAGTAAACTTAGAAATCTAGTTAGTGAGGTGGCAGAAATCAAGAGCATCGAGCTAATGGGGGTCCAAGAGGGTTGCCGGTCTCTCAAGGGAGTGATCCTTGGGGCACAAAAGGAGTCTATCCCCTTATGCAGGAAAGGGGCTAAGGGGATAAAAAAAAGCCCCCCTGGCTGAACAGGGAGCTTCAGGAAAGGCTGGGGGCAAAGAAAGAGAAGTATAGGCAGTGGAAGCAGGGGGCAGCCACCAAGGAGGCATACACCTCCCTGGCGCGCTATTGCAGGGAGTCAGTTAGGCAGGTCAAGGCAGGACTGGAGCTTAGGCTGGCTACAACAATTAAGGGCGATAAAAAGTCCTTCTACAGTTACATAGTGAGCAAAAAGAAAGCACAGAGTAGCACAGGGCCCCTGCAGGACAAATCAGGTCAGTTAGTGGTTGACACAGAGAAAAAGGCAGAGCTCTTCAGTGAGTTCTTTGCTTCAGTATTCCTTAATACTGACCAAGACAATCCCCCCCCACCTTGAGCATAGACAGATGTCCAAAAGGCACCGACCGCCAGAGGTTAGTGCTGACTTAGTTAAGGAGCACTTGGAAGGGCTGGATGACCTCCATCCACAGGTGCTGAAGGAATTAGCCAGTGTCATTGCTGAGCTGCTGGCACAGCTGTTTGAGCTCTCATGGTGCTCTGGCCAGGTCCCTGAGGACTGGAAAAAGGCCAATGTGGTGCCCATTTTTAAGAAGGGGAGAAGGGAGGAGCCGGGTAACTTTAGGCCAGTCAGCCTTACCTCTATCTCAGGGAAAATACTAGAGAGAAAAAAGAAAAAAAAAAAAAAAAAAAAAAAAAAAAATCAAAGAGTGTATTTGTGAAGGCCCAGCAGGGGAAACAATGCTGAAAGGAAAACAGCATGGGTTCGTCACAGGTAGATCCTGCCCGAAAAACCTTATAGCCTTTTATGACCAGGTCACACGCTGCCTTGACACAGGAGCTGAGGCAGATGTCATCTACCTGGATTTTAGGAAGGCCTTCAACAGTTTCACATCCTATTCTCATAGGGAAGCTAATGGGCTGTGGAGCGGACGCCTACACAGTCAGGTGAGTGGCTAACTGGCTCAGGGACTGCACCCAGAGAGTGGTGGTTGACGGGTCATTCTCAGTCTGGAAGGAGGTGGGCAGTGGGGTCCCGCAGGGTTCGGGTCTTGGGCGATGTTATTTAATATCTTCCATCAGCGATTTGGACAAAGGTGTGCTGAGCACCCTCTACAAGTTCGCGGATGATACCAAATTATGGGGAAAAGTTAATACACCAGAGGGCAGGGAGCAGATACAGGCTGACCGGGACAGGTTGGAACAATGGGCAGAATGTAATAGGATGCAATTCAACAAAGATAAATGTAAGGTGCTCCACCTGGGAGGGAGGAATCCCCAGCACACCTACAGGCTGGGGGATGTCCTCCTCAGCAGCTCAGAGGCCGAGAGAGATCTTGGAGTCATAGTTGACTCCAAGATGAACATGAGCTGGCAGTGTAATGAGGCCATTAACAAAGCCAATCGCACCTTGTCATGTATTAGCGGATGCATGACCAACAGATCAAGGGAGGTGATGCTCTCCCACTATGCAGCATTAGTCAGGCCGCAGTTGGAGTACTGTGTCCAGTTTTGGGTGCCGCACTTCAAGAGGGACATGGAGGATCTGGAGAGGGTTCAGAGGATGGCCACTCGCATGATTAGTGGTCTCTGTGAAAGACCCTACAAGGAGAGGTTGAGAGATCTGGATCTCTTCAGTCTATACAAAATACGGCTGAGGGGGGACCTTGTAGCTGCCTATAAATTTATCAGGGGAGAACAGGAAGGAATTGGGGATGCACTGTTTACCAGAGCGCCCCAGGGAGTAACTAGGAATAATGGGTGCAAACTAGTGGAGAGTAGATTTATGTTAGACATCAGGAAGAAATTTTTTACAATAAGGGTGGCCAGAGTCTGGAATGGGCTTCCAAGAGAGGTGGTGCTATCTAACTTGGAGGTCTTCAAGAGGAGGCTTGACAATCACCTGAGCGGGGTCGTCTGATCTCGGTCCTCTTTCCTGCCAGGGGCAGGGGGTCAGACACAATGATCCATTGGGTCCCTTCCGACTCTATAATCTATGAATCTATGAAAAATCCTTGACTCTCAGTTTCTGGACCACCACAGCTACATCACTCTTACATTAATTTATAAATGTACTCCAAATGAAAACCAATCTACCATTACATCAGTTCAATCAGTCCTCAGCACCTTCCATATCTCTGAGAGCTCACCTACCAGCCACAGGTGCACAGTACGCGTTGGCAGAAAATAAGTCAGTCTTTCCATATGTTATTGCAAAGAAACTTATGAAAGATTCTTGTGAGCACATCCAACTATTAAGGACCCAGTACTATCTAACATTCTCATTTAAGTTCCTATTCAACAAACAAAGCCTCCTTTTGAGCACAGTGTCAAGTGCCCTTTGTTCCAAGGCTCCGATGAAAGATATTGTGATAGGTAACAGTGTGAACCTCATAACCAAGCTAGGCCTTGGGTTACTTTTTCACAAAGATGAGGTGATACTACAAACTAATTCTAAGTTCATAACAATAGTATAACTTTCATATTTCTCAAAATTACCAATCTGCCAGTATTTACCTCTAGTCCTTACAGGAGGTCAAAACTGCATACTATGGATGCTAGAAAGTTTTGGCTTACTGTCACAAAAGAGCCAAGAAATTTAGAAAGCTTCCTAATATATTTCATATCTACACAAGTATAAAAGGGATACTCATTTATTATTTAGATGGGTTAGAGAGCATTAAGAAAAGGTACAGACTAATATCTATTGCAGCCCTTCTTGGATATAGTCACAGTCCACCAGAGTAATGGCAACCTCCAGAGCATGTTTTAGACCAACGTTTCCCCAATCAGTGTGCTGTGGCACACGGCTGCACCGTCAGACATGTTCAGGTGTGACGTGGAATCTTGGGGGGGGGTGCCAAAGCCAGTGCTGCCCCAGCCAGCCCCGTGCTCCCCCCCCGCAAAGTCTGGCCGCTCGCCACCCCCGTGCCCCCTGTGCCTGGCCGCTCGCCACCCCCTCCCCCAGCTCTGCATTCAGCTGGTGTGCCATGGGACAGAAAAGGCCCTGTAAATGTGCCGTGGGATGGAAAAGGTTGGGAGACGCTGTTTTACACTGTTATAAGTGCAGAAAGTGATCTGAAGTGATGCTAGCTGTAGCTGCTCATATAATCACAAATCACTACTGCTTGGATACAAGACCTAAATCAACTACTTGGTTTAGTAAGGCAGTATTTCAATCCCTACCCTTATTTGTTCCACCTTCTTCACATGAGATGCTGTTTAAGTTCTCATGGGTGGGAATACATAGAGTATAGTAGGAAGAAAATGATGGTTGGTTAATTTGCCACTGGAACTGCAATTACTGGCATGTCACAAAAGCATGAGTATGTACAATCTGAAACTCCAGGTCTTTAAGTAACCATAGGTGAATCAACGCATGGGTCAGCTGTCCCTGGGCCCAGGGGCCATGCTGAGGCATGGACAAAACTAGGGGCTGGGCCAGACTGGACAAGCTCTACGCGGTGGGCCATGGCTGCTGGGCGCCATTTGCCAGGTGTCGCTGCAGTCAGACTGAGTCACAGCAAGACAAGGGGCATCCCCTGGAGCTCAGTCCATGCTGCATGCGCTTGGCGGGCAGTGGTTCCGCACCCCCCAGCGCAGACCTGCGGGTGGGGGTGGCCACAGCTCCTTCCCTGGGCCTGGCGGGCAGAGCGTGCCGCTTTGGCCGCTATGCCAGGCAGGTATGGAGCCCGTGGCTGTGGGGCAGAGCACAGGTCAGAGGGGAGGCAGGGTGCCCTGTGCTGTGGGGCTGGGTTCCTGGCCCCAGTAAATCTTAATCTGCCTGTGGAAGTAACCTTTATTTTTATATTATTCATATTAAATACCTGATGGCCAATAAGCATTCGAATACTAATCACTATTCACATCTGATAAGTTCACCCTACTGGTCTACATAGCTTCGTTACAGTCTGGTATAAACAGTACAAATGCATATAGTATTAAAGCAGCACCATGTGTTTCATCATTTCTTCCCACTTAATGTTCTTCATCATAGCATATACTTAGCATATATACATAGAAATCAGTCTTTGTAAAAGCTGGCAATGCATTATGACCCAATGCAATCATTGTTCAGCACTGCTAGATGCACTGGGCCACCAATGCATATTATACCATAATAATTAGAAATGCAACTTACTACACCAAGTGCTTTCTGTAACCATCATACTGCGAAAGGTAAAATGATTCTGCTAAACCATTACTAAAATATAAACCTACACAAAAAGCCTTCCTTAAACTGGCTTGAAGAAGCTACTGAAACGTATGTAGCCTTTACTTAAAATGTAAATGTCCATACGCACAAGCCTTCTGCTGTTAGGCTCCTTCACTCTTGCATGCTGGAATGCAATACCCCTATCCCCATAACAACAGTATTTTTTCCTGACTCATTTTAAACTCACTTAGTCACATACAATACTGAAAGCTTAAAAAAAAGTCAGTTTGTTTGCCTTGCCCCATAGTCATTACCAAACTGTTAAGCCAAGCCATGCCTTGTTTAGGCATGATACTGGAAACTGATGCTTGTAATTCAATAGCATGTTCTGTCTAGTCAGTGCTGAAATAATAAAACAGTATTATTAGGGGATGCTGAGCCAGAATGCTATTTTTAAGACAAGACATAAAACAGCATTTGATCAACTGCATTCAGTGGGAATCCTGCCATGTGTTAAGAAATATTACAAATTAGCCAAATCATCTGGCAAAACTCATCTTGACAAATCCACTCTGCTTCTCTACACCCTACCAGCAATATTAACTGAAAGTGACTCTTCCATCTATTTTGCATTCTAGTGTGATTTCAAACTATTAAAATGCTTCTGCATTCAGCCATGGAAATTACTACAAATAGGGGCCTATATAAAGTGTAAGGTATGTGAAATATAATTGTTACTAATAGCAGCAGAGAGCTCATGACTTGCATCTTGCTCTCACCTGCACTATGGTATCTGATCAACTTCCCATGCAACTGAAGTGTTTCAAATGGCAGCTTCCTAACTTTGATAGGAAAAAGTTCCCTTTTTGCCAGCAGGTTACAGTACTACTTCAAGGCCAAGTCAGTGTTGGGGAAGCCACTTGGTGACACTACTCATGCAAATTTTTATAAGCAAATTAAAGAGCATAAATTAAAGCATCTTCTCAAATACCCACCCAGAATAACCTCAGGTTTAAACCGTGTGTGGCATACCAGAAATCTTGCCATTACTGCTAGGTCCCATCATACTATATTTGTTGTTTGCTGACAAGCTAAATAGTAATGGCATAACAGATTTTTTAAATGCAAAAAAAATTCAGAAGCATCATGCTAAAAAAAGAAAATATATACATCACTTTTCTTTTGTCCCTTTTTATTTAAAAAGAAGAAACACAGCACAGAACCCATTCTGATATTTTACTAAATTCAAGTCTTGCACAAATCAATATGTCCTCAGGAAGAAGATGAGAAAGAACTTACTGGAGGGCCATTTAGGCTATATAACATCAAAGTAAACAAGTTGCCCTCCTAATGATGGATCACAGACTCATCTTCAATTTCACAACGTTACACAACATCAAATTACCGTTACCGTGTTGTACTGAAATTTGTTTTCATGGGGTTTGCCTTTTTTGGTAGCTACTGGGTTTAAGTAAGAGCTGCAATTTACACATTTCACCATCAGATTTTTTAGTTGCTGATCTGAATAGCTTCAAGTTGGCCATTTATTGTTTGCTTCCTGTACTTGTTCTACCTCTTTCCAGCCCCAACCTGATCCCATCAAAATTTTCCAACTTTCTAATATTATCTTAAAACTGCCCTCAAATCATTAAATCTTCTCCATTAAAATAAAACTTCTCACCTGCTATTTTGTGCTGTCTTTCATATGCTCTAGGTCACTCTCCCTTTACTCTTGGGTTTCCATAACTGTGGTTTCTACCTTGTTGACCACTCACTTTAATGGGCTCTTCCCACCCCACTCCTACATATTAGCAGTGTCAGAGCCTTGATCTTGTGTCTCCCCGACCCTCCTTTCTAAGATCTCACTGGAACCTTTATCCACATTAATCACTGAATACATCCTTGATATAGATGAGTCCTGTATTGCTGCTCTAGCCTCAGCCTGTCCTTTTAGCCAAAACTTCTCTACTTGCCTCTAAAACTGTATGCTGTTGACAACTAAATATTTTTTCCCCAAAAGCAAATCTTCTTCTTGTCCTTTTCTTACATCTATCTTTTTCCTGTCTCCATTGACAACACTCTTATCCTTTCCAAATCCATAACTTCAGTGTCCTCCAGGTCTTCCACAACACAACATCCAGTTTCTCACCAAATCCTGTAGATGCCATTTTTGTAACATCATCAACATCTGCTGGTTTGTCTGTCTTCCCGCTGCTGTCAGAAGTAACCGAACATCATTTGGTGTAGGGTCCTCAATCAGCGATTCTCAACCTTTTTTACACTTGACCCACCCTTCATTAGATTCAAGGCATCCCTTAGAAAATGCTGGTTCTTAGTTTTTAGTAAGCTCCAGAAAAATAATAAAGCAGTATTTCTGTTGCAAAAAACTGAAAAAGGCCACAACAGATCATAATGTTATAATACTTTGGATGTGTATTTGAAATCTCTGGATTCATCTGGTGAATTATGTTTGAACACTATTAACAATGTTAACATTGCAAGGCACCCCACAACACCCCTGAAAGAATCAAGGCACTCCTGGGGCTGACACACTGATTGAGAATCACGGTCCTAAACCAACAAATAAGTGCAACGTACACCCATTTGTTAATGGCTCCTGATCCTTGGACGAATTAAACTTTACTTGATTTTCCTAAGTTTCTTTTTAACACTGAGGTACAGTGCTGTGCTAGATCAACTTCAGTCTTGAACCCATCTTCATTACCAGTACCTTTTAACTGACACCTCTAAGAAATCAGAGGTACACTGATGCATCGGTCTGCTATCGGGTCGGCACTGATATAAAAAACCCCAAACTTCTCTGTACAGGAAACTGGCCCGATGCAGCTGATAATTTGTCTGATAAATGCATGTTCCTGCGCGCAGCCACAGTGCAGCATGTAGGCAGTGAGAAGCAGAGCCAGCAGCATGGAGTGCTGCATGCAGCTGGTAAGTCTGGTGTGGTAGAAGGGGCAGTGGAGGGAGGGGGATGGGCATGGGAGGGTGTAGATCAAGGGCCCTGCGGTAAGGTAGACTGTGGGGTTGGGGTTGCCCAGCTGGGGCTGGGCAGACGTGGAACAGAGGTGCAGCTCGTCAAGAGGGGCTATGCGCAGTTTGTCTGGTAGTTCTCACCTCTGCTCCTGCCGCTTGTCCAGGAGGGCACAGGCAGGGAGGAAGGCATGTGCCCTCAGATCTGCATGAGGCAGGGCAGGCTGGGGCCAGGTCCTTCCTGGCTTGGCTGATCCGGGAGCACAGCCTGTCCCTCACTGCACAGTTCCGGGGGGGCACATGCCCCCCGCCCCCCAGGATGGGCCGCTTACAGCTCTGTCCCGCACCCCTCCCTGCCCCGCCTGGTCTGAGCCTGCCCCTGCCCCAGCCCCATTCTCTCCCTCACCAAAGCAGCTTTGATCTGCCACCCACACCCCTCCCCCATCCCTTCCCACCACACCAAATTTACCAACCGGACACAACTCTTCAAGCTGAAGAGCTGCATATCAGAAATTGGATCAATATCAGCCAATATGCCTTAAAAATCAGCTAGCAGTATCAGCCCCAAAAACCTCCATCAGTACACCCCTACTAGAAATGCATTAGTTTTATTTGGATGGTGATGGGTTTTTCTCTAAATCAACAATAAATCATCTTGTGAGTCCTTGGGACATCATAGCTAAATAAGATATGGTCCATGCTTAAGAAACTTCAGGTGGAAGTGAGACACAAGTT
>NW_005842186.1:1107462-1111695 GCF_000455745.1 Alligator sinensis | reverse complement strand
AGGGAAAAACAATTTGAAAAACCAGTTTGATGCTCTGGCTGGTAACAGAAGCACCTTGAGGGCTCTGCATAAAAATTAAAGCCTAAGGACCACAAGAAATAAGCCACACAGAATAAAAGCAGATGAAATGTCTGGTAAATTAGACATTGCTTGGGTAAGAAAAATGAATGCAATCAAGCATTTGGTAAGGGTGCACTGATAAAGATTTTTTGGGCCAATACTGATGGCCAATTATTAATGAGCCATATTGGCTGATACTGATCCAATTGTTGATATGCTGCCCAGCAACTTGGAGAGCAGCATTTGGCTGTTAAGTTGGGGGGAAGGGATAAGGGGGAGGGAAGGGGCATGGAGGGGCAGATCGAGGCCTCCACAGTGAGGGAGGGAATGGGGCTGGGGCAGGTGCTACCCAGCCAGGGTGGGGCATGGGGCAGAGCCACGACTGGCTCATCGGGGGGAAGGTGGCTTCCACCACTGCGCGCACACCCAGGAAAGGCATGGGGGGACATGTGCACCTCAGATCTGCATGGGAGGATGAGGATGGGCTGCCCACTGTGGGCTGGAACCAGGGACATGTGCATGGCATTTATTAGCAACACTACTGGCCACATCAGTCAAAAAAAGCTGACCACCAGTAATCTAAATTTTCCTTTTATTAGTGCTAATACGATATGGACTGATGTATCTGTGCACCTCTAGCATTTGGGAGTCAAGTATCTGAACTTGAGGGACAAGATGACTCCGTTTGGAAAGGAAATGAAAGCCAATAAGGGAACTGGAAAAGAAATCAGACAGCAATCTAAATATGGGACAGGTGCATAATTACGCATAAACCAAACTGTAAGGGTGTGGAACAAAGGGGCAACATTCCATGAGTAACAATGGAATAAAAAGCAGGTTACAAAAGAAGATTTTTACAGTAGGACCACAAAGAAAAGTAATTTTGAATATAATGTTTAAAGGAACACCCAGTTGTATTAAAACATAGGTTTGACACTGGAGAGAAGAGAGGAAGCAAAACAAAACAAAAAAGGTCTGTGGCTGTCTATTAGAAAGGATGAGGGAGTTGCTTATGGCAATGAAGATGGGCAGTGTGGTGAAACTGATTAAGGCAGCAGAAAGTTGCAACACTGCAGACCATGGAAGAAGCAAGTGTAAGTTATCTACTCAGTGATGATAAAGTGAAGCATCAAAGAGGAAATCAGTTGTGCTGATGTGTTAAAAGACTTAGACAACTTCAAACCCTTCCCTTGCCTCTCCCTTCTGCCCTCCACCCAACAACTGCCCCAACCAGTGTTCCCTTCAAACTGCATGGCATGCACAGCCAAGCAGGTGTGCCTGGCAGCGCGGCATGAGCACGCCTGTGCACGCTGTGCAGCTTAGAGGGAACACTGGCCCCAATCACTGCACTGTACATGGCCCCAACTCCCTCTCCCTTCCTGGTTGCTGCCCTGGACTCAACCTCAGTTCCCTGTGGTACCACACTACCCTGCCCCTTGGGGTAAAGGCAGGAAGCAGCCACTGGAGGAGGGAGGGGGAGCTTGGAGACTCTGGCTGCTATTGAACCTGGAGCAGTGGGGGAAAGCGGTGGCCAGATGAGATTGAAGGGCCATGATTTAACCCTATGGGCTGCCAGTTGAACAGTCAGACCTAAATAGAAAAAAAACTGCAAAAGCAAGGCCAAGTAGTAAATAATCTTGCCACATTCTAAAGAGAACAGGTAAAATACATTTTGCATCTAGGATAATATGAGGGTATTTCAGAAACTACCAACAAAATGGTTGCCTACACCGTATGTCTGCAACTATGTAGAAACTACACACCAGTGTATCCCTTCCAGCAGGATAGGCATGTGCCCCCTGCTGGAAGGGATAGGGGGCACATGCCTATCCTGCTGGAAGGGATAGGGTGCCCCCAGATCTGTGTGCAGGGCAAGGGTAGCCTGTCACTATGGGCAGGGGCCAGGCTCTTCTGGGGAGGGAGGCGGTGTTGGGCCAGTCTGCGCTTGGGGAAGCAAGCAGTAGTGCTGGGAGGGGGTGCTGGGGGGCTACGGTGAATTTTGGGGTGGCTGCAGCCCCTCCCGTAACCCTCCTTCCAGCACTGCTGCTGCCTGCCCTGAGCGCAGCCCAGCCCAACCCCTCTGCCGGGAAGAGCCCGGCACAGCCCTGGCACCAGCCCACCACTCCTCACATGCAATGTCCCGTGCCTGCCCCTCCCCCAGCCCCACTGCCTCCCTTACCGCCGTGGCCTTGATCTGCTTCCTCCCCACCCCCCACTCCTTAAAAAACAAATAAAAAATATAAAGGGGTACATGAGGTGAAACTTGGGAGACTGAAGAGATGCACTTGTTAAAAAAGGTTGAAAATCTCAGCTTCAGGAGATTATAAAACCCCTATACATCCAACACCTGGTCAACTCAGCAATAAGGGAAGTGAACACATTTCACCTTAGGATGGAAAAAAACTACATGAATTACTGCTCGCTAAAGTCATTCAGATGTAATACTTAACTCTGCCTCTTCTGGCAGTGATTTACATATGCTGACTGCTTGCTGAGCTCAGCAGCAAGTGTTTTCCATTCTTTTTGGATTTACTGATACTTCCCCCCCCCAATAATCCCTCATAATACAATAAGGAAGTATCATGAGACTTGAATTTTTTTAAACCTCTATCAAGACATCTTTTCATGACTATCACCTTTCCAAGTAATGCTAGTCTCAGTGGTTTACAGACATCTTTGTTATCCCTGGATTCAGGGCTTTGGTTTCAGGGTCTCTCTTAAAATGATACAAAGTGCGAGATATAGTATTCCATACACAGTTGCAACATTCAGCCTCTAGATTCTATAATTTGGGGGAACTACAGAAATACAGGGCTTTTCTGTTTTTACATACTAACTTAAAAAATCAAGTCAGTCAAGATGCATTTAAGCCAGTTTAACGCTTACTCTAAAGTGGTTTAGCTTATGCTGTTAAATCCATTCAACCCGAAATAGCAAATTAGACAAGGGTTGCACTGGTTTCACATTAGAGATTTGCACCAGGTTAAATAAACTAATTTAGGTTAAAAAATTGCAACGTAAACAATATAACTCAGGGTATGTGCACTGGAATTTGTTACCACAAAGTAAAAAGGGTAAAGAAGGAATAAAATAGCCAAGCAACTGCAGATTAGTGTACCAATTATGGGGTAAGAGCATGCACCTGTTACTGCAGAACAGGTGATGTGAAGCAAATCCTTTTCCTCTTTTACATAACAGTTCCTAGTTTGGTGCACATGCTGCTCTTAGACAAGGCTTAAAAAGGACCACACAAATAATGAGTGATATTTTTAATGCACCAAAATCCCTGCCCTCCCCCCACCTTTAATATGACTGCTGCAAACTGAGCAGGCAACCTTACTGAATTATTTTATCAACTCTATCACTCTGCTGTAATGTTACTTCAAACATTTCCCTTGGGAGTTTATTCTACTACCAAATCGCTGTTAACAGCTTTTTTCTAAAGTACAGGCTAAACTACTACTTCTTTCATTTCAGATCTTTGCTCTTCACCAGTCCTTCTAAACTTCAGACTAAATAATAATCTTTCTTTACTTTTGCTGTTACCTAAAGTTTTTAATGACTGCTCAGGCTCTCTCTGAGCCTTCTCCATTCTACAAAACCATAATTTTATCTTACTCTCTCCCTCAATGTGTGTTACCATCCCCTCCAATCCTTGTATATCTGTTTCCTCTCTAGTCTCTCCGGTTTCCTGTATTATATACTTCTAAGAGTGGAGACCTAAACAGTACATGATCTGTCTAAAGTGAGTGAACAAGCAGTAAATAAAGTGGCACCCTTCTTAGTTTATATACAGCCTTTATATACACTCAAAAATAGTAATGGTTTGAAGGCAAGCATCTACAGAGATGGATAATAAAAGCTGTTCCTGTTTAACAGATTTCTAAACCCTTATTAAAATGCATGTCTGATTCTCATTATCTCCTAGTTTTTGCACTGAAGGCCTTAACATGAAATAAAGTGGGGTGTTTTTTTAATAAATGAAAAAAATATGAAAGTTACATTAGCATCCTACTTCTAATTCATTTAGTTAGCTAACAGACACTAATTCTCTAACTCATGCGTCTTGCTTTCCAGGCAACTGCTGCCCAAGCTCATATCTATTTATCTGTATACTATGCATTTCTTTTATGATCATACAAAGGCTTAAAAAGGGGGGGGGGGGGGGGTGGA
>NW_005842186.1:1099587-1107431 GCF_000455745.1 Alligator sinensis | reverse complement strand
GGGGGGGAGGCAAACAATCTCTCTCTAAAATAAGAATTCCGTTAGTTTCGCAGGGTACTGAAGTTACTTTTTGTGGATGAGTAAGACATCCTATGGGGAAGACTCAGGCCAGTAAGAGGTAAAGGCGGCTCCAAAAGGGGAACCAACAGGATATAAAAATAGTGCCCTCGTAAGTGACCCAGTCACCTTAGTATCAGCTGCTGTGATTTTTATAAGAGTTCTCGAACCCCAACTGAAGCGTCCAACTTTGGATCAACAATAAATCCACTGCCATGCCGCAAAAATGAATTTCCTCACCTAGCCAATGGAGGGATGGAAAGAAGATTGCCTCTTCTCTGTCCCCAACTTCAAAAGCTGATACAAGGAACTTTACCACACCTCCAATCTCAAAGCTGATGCAAGGAAGGGCATGAGAGATCTTACCATTGTACAGCATTCCCATTATGCTATTTTTGAGACAACTTTACCCAGAATTATCTCCAGTACCAGCCCCTGCTACTGTTCACACTTTCAACCCAGATAGAGGCATTGTGAAAGATACCCTTGACATTACTTGCTTCCCACAGGATTCTGAACAGCAACACTGAATTTGACCAGAGAAGTCACTGTAAAGTGTTTCAGTTCTGAACAGCAGAGGTTTGTAGCATCTACCAGCCACAGCTAGAAGGCTCTCTTTGCAGCCCCCAGAGCTAAACCATTTTTTAAATAAAAGTTTGAGCTCTGCAAAAAACTGCTCTCAGTCACAACATTAGCCGGGGGGGGGAAGCTTCCCCCTTAGTACTGGTTAATTTCAATACTTGTCATCTTACAAATAGGGGTGCGCAGATAAAGTTTTTTGACTGATACCGATGGCCAATTACTAACCAGCTGTATCAACCCATACCGATCCGATAACTGGTATGCAGCTGAGAGAGTGGTTGGTAAGTCGGGGCAGGTGGCGCAGATCGAGGCCCCCACGGTGAGGGAGGGAATGGGGCAGGGGCTGCTCAGCTGGGGTGGGTAAGGGTGTGGGACAGAACCATGGTCAGCTCATCCGGGGGCATGGAGCAGCTCCCCACCACTGCATGCACCCCTGGGTGAGGCACAGGGGGCATGCGTCCCCCAGATTTGTGCATGGGGTGGAGGAAGGCTGCCTGCTGTAGGCTCTGGGCCAGGGGCTGTGCTGGCCCCTTCCTAACAGTGGGGCTGGGCTGGGGCTGCACTTGGGGCAGGTAGGAGCAGTGCTGGAAGAGGGGGGGGCTATGGGGTGGATACAGCAAATACTGGGGTGGCTGCAGCCTACCCTGTAGCCCCCTCTCCCAGCAATGCCACCACTCACATCTCCCTGCAGGGAAGAGGTCAGCACAGCCCCTGGTTCCAAGCCCACAGCCCATCCCCACCCTGTGCACAAACCCGGGGGGCATACGCCTCCCATGCCTCCCCACAGAGTGCAGGAAGCGGTGGGCAGTTGCCCCCCCTCCATCTGCCTGCACCCGCTGCAACCCTGACTCATAGCTCAATCCCATGCCTTGCCCCACCAGGGCTGGGCAGCATCTGCCCCTGCCCCACTCCCTCCCTCACCGTGAGGGCCTCAGTCTGCGCCCCCATGCTCCTTCCCTCCCCAAAACCCGTCGTGTCCCCCCCACCGCAGATTTACCAGCCGGACACTGCTCTCCAGGTTGCCAGGCTGCATGTATGCTGCGGCTGCAGAAAAAAGCCGATAACATCAATTTTCCTTTTATTAGTGTCGATCCGATATGGACCAATATATAAGTGCACCTCTACTTACAAAGATAAAGAGTTTGATTTAATCACAAAGAATCATTCTAAACCAAGGGTGTCTAACTCATGTGGCCCCACAGGACTGGATGAGGGATGTGGGGCCAGACTGAGCCCATAGACTAGCCACGTGTGCCAGAACTAGCCCACAGGGCCAGTCCAGTACTGGCACTGTATACAGCACATGCTGCATTCATTATTTGCAATGTGCATGCTGCCCCCACCCCATGCACAATGCATGTGGCATGTGGGGTCAGTCTGATGCATGGGTCAAGTCTAGAACATATGCTGCAGTCAGACTGACCCTGCATGCTGGCTCCAGCACATAGGACCGTCTATGGGGCCTGAACTGGATCAGCCCCAGATTCAGAATGCAGCATCAGTCTGACACAGGTGCTACGTGTAGCTCACACCCCAGACTGGCCCCATGGGCTGCATGCCGCACATGCCAACTCCATCCATGGTGCTGTGTGTAGCCCATGCCAGATGGGCTCCGTGCATTGTAAGACTAGTGCATGCTGCAGTCTGAGACTCACAGGCAATACTGGCAAGGCAAAATAATAGAGTTCACTGGGCCATACCTTTGACACCACAGCTCTAGACTGAAAGTATATTTGGGTTTAGCCAAGGAACGCATGCCCAAAGGAGAATTTTAACTTTAAAGTAGCAGCGTAACATGGTCAGGCACCTGGGGCAGTAGTGCCTTATGCCTGGCAGCATGATTTTGATTGCTCTGGTCACACCACGGCCTTAAAGGGGGGAAAAATACCATGCAACACAATAACTTTGTTTAATTCCAAGAACTGAAACGAAAAATGAAAGAAGTTAGGCTACTTAAGTTTTGGAACCACACAGTTGCATTACACAGGTATTTTTACCAGATTTTGAATGATGCGATTTGTTTTTTAATTTGATTTTCTAATGGCCACTGAATATTGTTTTGTCAGCCGCATTTTGAAAACCCCTCCATCCCTCAGTTTCATTCAAGTTCTCTATTTTAATATGGATTAAGATTTAGATTACTAAAAAGCAATTTTGGAAAGAAACTAAATATTTTAAGCAGCAATATTAAATACACTTAGTGCAATTCCATTAGGTGGCTATGGTAGCCTATGGTGCTACAAGCATGTTCGTATTTTCCTTGCTTGTGTAGGATGTAAACAGGGCAACCAATATCACACAGATGAATTCCTAAAGACAACCTAAGAATTACTTGACAGGTGTTGGGCCCTGGTGCATTCAAGTGAAAGAGCAAGGGTAGGTTAGAATGTGTCATTCCAAAGTGAGAATGCCATTCAAAGACAATTCTTACAGTGACATACAATTTCATCCTCTCTCCCCAAAATAATAAACCTAGGACTTGATCACTGACTACATAGCTCTAACAAAGTCCTCCTGCGCTGCTGTGCATACTGGCAAAAGCCCTGACTGCACCTCACCGTTACAAGCAGGAGCAAAAGAAGTTTATTAAAACATTCTGTCAAAGTATAGAGCTAAGCATGAGTTTATTTTCTAATATAACTTTGCGTGAAAAGGGAATTCCAGGGCTTTGATCAATTAAATTAAAGTAGTCTAATCTTGCTGTAGTTCCAACAAAAAGCCACTGTATGTTTGTAAAGGAACACTTTTCAGTGACTCAACAGATACTTTTACCCTTTTCCTTCTACAGAAGAGGAAATAACTTTTTCTTTTTTTTTTAATTTTAAAACATGATAGAATGAGTTGGTGCTAAATTTTCCCTTCCGTCAAAGCTCAGTTAAAGTGACCATTAAGACTCCAGCTTTTTCCAGACTGGAAACAGATCACAGGATAAAAGTCATGCAACAAGAGAGAGACTTCATTATGAGGGTTGAAATATCTCATTCATACACACAAGAGCAAGTTCCTAACCAACATAATGTGCCCAGTTCTACACGTACATGCCAATGCTTAAACATGGGTTTCTTGGTTTCTCATACCTTTTACTAAAGATTTTAAATTATTTGATGAGTTCATTCTAGTTAGTAGTTACCCTGTCTCCTTTAGGATTTACTTGCAAAGATCTGTAAAAATCTTGCTGTGAATTTTAAAACTATACACATGCTATACGTAACACAACTAAACTTTTGATTTTCGACAGGGGAGGAAAAAGGGAAAGTAATGCCGGAGTGGGTAGATTGGATGGAGAAGAAATTATGAGAAAGTGGAAAGGACTTCAAACACATTCTCCCACATTCAGTTCCTTCCCAGCAATATAAATACAGTTTTCTCTACAAGTGTTTCTGCATCTCTCACTTTCAATATTTCATCTCTCATGATGGCTCCTACCATCAAACAAAGGGCACAACAGATGAGCCCTAGAGATCAGAAGTAGCACGACTGACAGGGAGGTAAGGGACGGCTGCTTTTCTTACAGAAAAAAAAATATCCCTCTCTTTTTTTAAGCTTATAGACAATGCTTATATTCATTTAATGCTTATTTTACCTTTAGCCAGCTGGATCCTCTTGATTCAGACATCAGTATGAGTCAAGCAATGGCTTTTAAACAGTATTAGTGCATTTTAATTGCCCTATTCATTTTCAGCTCTTATTAAATCCCTGTAGGACATTTCAGTCATCAGTCACAGTCATCCTAACAATTTTAAAGAGTTATTTCTCTAAATAGTTAAATAATGCTAGAACTTGTGTGTTCTTAAATGCACTTTGCCAGACCAGAGCTCTGAAGAAGGAAGCACTAGATTTAAAAGTTGATAGATTTTCTGCTCCTAAGGCAGTATGCTGGAGGAACAATTCCGATTTTTACTGCAGCCCCAGCTTCTGATTTAAGCACAAAACAAAACAAAACAAAAAATAAAAACTACAGCCACACTCCTTTAAATCTAAACACATCAAGTTCAAAGTACACTTAAATCTTGACTTATTTTTAACCGAGCAGCTGGAGAAGTGAGTATATCACAATGGTTAAAAAACAGAAACCAGAAAAGGCTTGGCATTTGCCAACACAAAGCCCATGTGAGCCCTATTTCAGAGGAGACTTTCTGCTCTGAAATTTACTTTAGTAACAAACATGACTTGGAAGCTTGAGGTTTATTTAGTTTTTCCTGACATACTGACTTTCTCCAGCTGCTGCTGCTTGTGCTTCTTCATCTTTTCTTCCATCCCTCCTTTCGTCATTCAAATGATATATTCTTCATCGCCTTGTCCAGACTGTGTTCTAGCTACAAGTGACAGAAACTAGCATGCATCAAAAATGCAGTCTTGCAAAACCTGACAAGTTTCTCCCAGGAATTCCTACCAGGAAAGCATGCCAATTTCCCTACCTCTGCCATATGGTTGCGTGAAAAGTCTAAATACATATCCATCTGATGAAAATTTATAAAACCCAAACAGATTTAAACGAGTGACAATTTAAGAGTGGAAATTTCACAGTTCAACCTAGAAAGTCAATGGTAATTCAATTATGATCTTTTGCCTGAGACAGAAAATAAGACAGTTTGACTGCCTGGGGCCATTCGAGATTCCACAGAACTGTTGGAGGAGTAAGTTGTTTAATCAAAATACTGCAGTTAATGTCTCCTACATTCTCAATTGCTGTTACTCTTCGTTTCCCATCCTAAACTCTTACGTAGTGTTGCTGTGCACTGCAAAACAATTAAAAGTATCACCTTTCACTAGAGCAATGGCTACTGATCAATAATAGATTATGCGATCCCTGGGTACACTTTGTAAAACAGTTTGGGATCATTCTGCATGAGAGGGACACTCCATGAATGCAATATTTACTGTATTTAGGGATCACATTTCTAACAAAGTTACCACCAAACTGAACACACTAAAACATATCTAATCAAGTTGTAAACTAATTTTTAGCAGCTTACAAAATACGTGTCTGTTGCATTTTAATTAGTGGCAATGTACCTTCTTTGTGTCACAGCAGGAAACTGTGGTTACACTAGCAGTTTCATGAGCCAGTGCTGGCTGACAGAAAATAAATTTCAAGGCAGGACCTGTAACTCCATACAGTCTCCAATTTTGCTCTCACTGGCTACTACCAATGGTAGTATTTTAATCTGTAAGACCCTTGTCATCAGTTCATGTAAAAGGTTTGGATCTACAGATGATCATATTTTAAAGGGCCCCATGTTTTTCATTAGTCTTAGAACAGAGTTCAGCTTGCTCGCTTACGTTTCCTGCAACTCAGCATAAAACACATGGCATCTGCTTTAACAATCATTTCCTAGTACAATCTTCACCTGGCCAACTGAAGAAGTAATAAATGCTCTCATTAATAGGCTTTTGAGGCATTTGGGGTCTCTGTTCCACTCAGTCCTGATACCATGTGAACAGCACACTGCAAGGCTCAAGCCGTCACCTGACCACAACTTTGTCGCTGAAGTGCAGACACGTACCCACTGACACTAAAACATTTTACATGCTGTGTCCACTGAAAACTTAGAAATTTCTATACCAGCTGCCATCATTTAATTCTCTGCTGGCCACTTAGACCAGTGGTTCTCAACTTATTTGCCATAGTGGGCCACACTTGCGGCCCAGACAATACATTGAGAGCTGCATCTAAATAATTTACTTCTTGTATCTCCGTTTAAAAGATGTTTTAATAGGATGTCACACGGGCCACAGCAGTGTGCTGTCTGGGCTGCGTGCAGCCCACAGGCCACAGGTTGAAAACCACTGGTTAAGAGGTACTGGATCCATTTAACTCTGAATGAGGATACCCGCTCACCTTGCCCAGATAAAATAGGAAGAGTAACAGAAGAGCAGATAAACTGTGTAGAAATGACACCTGGAAAGCATAGCTACCGCAGGAGCCAGGCAGCATTTCTGTGACAGATTTATCCATAACATCAGATTTATCCATAACATACTCCAACCAGCATTTTCAGAAGGGCGTAAAGGAGGTAAGAGGCCTACGCCCCACTGCACTCCAGTGGGATACGTACAACCTTATTCCCTCAGGCTCTTCTGAAAACTCTGACTTGGCAATTTTTGGCCCTGCAGACAAACCTACTATTTTCATTCATCTTAAATGGCTTTTGAAAGTTTCTTTAATCCAGCTAATGTATTCGGCAATGCTGTCACCTCTTCTCTTTTCTGACTTCTAAGCATGGATGTAGCTTAGAGGTGTTACATCTTAGTCAGGTCTCCATTCATTTAATTTCTCGGTGCATTTTTCTTCCTTTATTAATAACATTTTCAGCTATTCTCAAATAAATACATGAAGGGCTTCTCACCGCTCACGCCCAGCAGCGGCGCTAACCGGGTATGAGAACGTAACAGCCTGACACCAGGACAAGGTAAAAACTCAAGATGAAGCTCTGCTGGCCAAGAGGCAATGTTGAAAACCCGTCAAAATTGAAAATGTTTCAACAGAGCAAGCCACTGCTTCCCGGCAGGGATGTGTCTGAAGCTACGTGCTGATGCTTCAGGCTGTCTTCCCAACTGCACAGCCCAGGCCTCCCCCTGCTCCAGCGTGCCTTCGCCTCAACCACGCCGCACCAGCAGGAACCGCCCCCGCCCCACGATGCCTCCGTGCTCGGCGATACCAGCGACACCTCCGGGATCGCACGCAACGGCGCGCTCTCACATGCTCCCCGGCACCTGCCTTCTTCCACGGGGCCCGGCTGCTTGGGGCTGCCACGCGTTGGAGCGCGAGTCTGACGGAAACCAGCAGCGGAGCGGTGCCACGGTGCCGAGTCCGAGCCCCATTGCCAGCGGGCTCTTTCCAGCACCTGGCCAGTCATTTTTAAGGGGGCGGGTGGGGGCAGGTCACGCCACTGCGGACGAGGTCAGTCTCCATTTATTGTGCGACTGGCCCCTCGGCTGCACAAGAGGGGCACCGTGTCACATTTGAAAGGGGGCTGCTGGAGGATGCTGGCATTTGCAAGAGGGGGAGGGGGGCCCTGCCATGGCATGCGAGGCAGTCTCCATTCATTGCGTGACCGGCCCCTCAGCTGTGCCATACAGGTGCCGGGTGCCAGGGGCCGCAGGCGGGCGGGCGCGGGGCGGGGCGTGGGGAAGCAGCCCCCCCTCCCCCCAGGACGGCTTCCGTTGCCAGGCAACGGAGCGGCGGCGCGGAGCGCTGCCTC
>NW_005842186.1:1093314-1099322 GCF_000455745.1 Alligator sinensis | reverse complement strand
TGTGCAGTCATCATTGCCAGCCAAGGGCCAGCAGGGGCCCCGCTCCTGGCTGGTGCAGACCCCCTCCACCCTGAAGCAGTATTCCCCCCACATGCATGTGCCACACACCCCTCCACCCTGAAGCAACATCCCCCCACCTGTGTGCAAAGATCATTCCTGAGGGCCAGCGGGTCCCACGTAATTCAGAGAAACCGGGTGACCCCAGGGCTTGATAAGGAGCAACCGGGCCCCTCGTGGGAGCCCTCCTGGCTGGCCTAGGAGGAGGCTGCTTCCCAGGCACTCTGCGTCACCCTCCGCTCTTGGAAAGGAAAGAGGAGGGTCTCATCGCGCCTCCCAGAGCCAGCCTTCAACCTGCCCTGGGCATGCGGCTGGCGAGGGTGGCCATCCTAGAGGACAGTCCAGTTGTCATCTGTCCTCTATTGATAGAAAACCCGACGCCTTTATGTCCTCTTCGAGAGAAAAATAAAGGCAGGTTTTGTATCAATAGAGGACGGAGGAGCAGAAAACCAGTCTCCTCTGTGATGGCCACCCTATGGCTTTCACCCTTGTACCACCGGGTCTCTGATGAGCACAAGGACTCAGCTTTATCATTACTTCCTCAAGCACACTTTGGTGGACTCCCTTTCTACAGCTGTCCCTGAAACCCAGGTCAAATGGACAGCTTTTTGTGCCTGCATTCATTCCCACTGGCCAGCAGAGCTGCCCCCACGTGCAGGAGCCGACCGGCTCAGGTCAGACTGAAAGATCAGCACCAAAACCCGTCTTCAGTGTATAGGAGCTGAGGCTGACATTTGGAGGTGATAACATTTTTTTTTTCAGTGCAACTCTCCAGAAAACTTATGTCCTGATTAAACTTGTCCTTATTTTTATCCCCACCTATCCCTATTTATAGATCTGAGACACTGGCAGATAACTAGGAAGCAGGGACTAAAAGAAGGTTTCTTGTTAGGATTTACTGAGCTGCTTTTGTTATGATGGTATTATGTGAAGTGGAGGTATCTAACCCTTTCTTCTTATTACCACAAATAGAAGTCCTAGCGGGGGGTATGTTCTCTCAGCTATTAAACTGGAATGCTTGGGCAGGATTTCATAAACATAATATATTTTAAACCTTTCCCAAGGAGAGCTAAGCTTCTGGATGTGTCCACTGTTAGACATCCATAAAAGGTGACTGAATAATCCACTCTTTCTTTGGGCTCTGAGATAATTATATGCAAGATGTTATCTTTATGGACATCATATAGAGTTCCCTTACACATCAACTTTCAGGACACAGCTTGTCTTCAGCATGTGATCCATGAATCTTTGGCACAGCCTGTGAAATTTTGCAGGGAGTGATAACTCAGAGAAAGTAGATGCTCCTTTGGGTAAGGCACTTAGCTAGGTCTCAGGAGAGCTGGATTCAGTGCCCTTCCACAGATTCCCTGTGTGATCTTAGGCAAGTCACTTTGTTTCGCTGCACCTCATTTCTGTAACAAAGGTATAAGTATGTTGGTTTGGAGGGGTTTTTTGTCTTCTATTTAGAGCGTAAATTCTTTAGGATAGGGGTAGTCTTTTACTGTATGCCCATGCAGTGTCTGGTTTAATGAGATCCTATTCTTACTTGGGAATAATACAGCGTAGCTCTTATATAGCATATTTCAACTATACATCTCAAAGAGCTTTGCAAACCTCATTCATTCTTGTGGCAGTGGGGCCCCCCGCCTAGCCACAGTGCTATGTTCCCCACTTGCCTTTGGGCATGCCCCCCACCTGACTCACCTGCCATGCCTTGTTCTTAATTAATGAGGATGTTAATTAAGGTGGGAGGCTGCCCATTTTATGCCCCGATGCCAGGGGGTGCCATCTGCAGCTCCGTACCTCCCTTACACCGCAGCCCATGCCTTGCAGATGGCATCCCGCTGTTAGTCACACCAGCCCCACGCTGGGCTCCAGAATCCTTCTGTCAGGACCCCCGCTTTGATTCCTCCACTCAGAAGGCCTGCTCCACCATCATTTGGGCTCCTGAGCTCCTTATAGCTATCTCCCCTCTCAGGCGTGGTCCCCCCCGGGACCTTTGGCCACACGGGCCCTGGCCTCACCTCCAAGGCCAGGTGGGACCCCAGACCCTCTGCTCTGGGCATCCCTCAGAGTGGGTCCCTGGCCCTTTTGACCTTCCTGGTCCTGGCCCCAGCATTGACCAGTCGAGGGGGTACTCTACCTCTGGTCTCCCTCACTAGCCCTACACTCTCTCTCAGTTCCACCTTCCTGGATGTGGGGACCTGGGGTACTTCACACCATGACTTGTGCTCCAGGCTCTCATAGGGGACTCTCACTCTCCCACCAGAGCAGCAGGTCGTGGTCCTACTTAACATCTTAGTTTTTACCCACACTCGGCCTCCCAGCAGTGGAGGACTTACCGGGGTCAGGACTCGCCCCCCTCTCTCCTGGGCTGAGCCCCCTTTACTCGGCCTCTGGCCCAAACTTCAGCCTTAGGCATCCAAAGACCTACCTGGGCCTACTCCCCTCACTCGGGGCTCCACATCACCCCCTCTCTTGGGGCTCCAGATCTCCACCCCCTTCCTTGGACTACCCCCCTCACTGGGGTCCTCATTTCCACCCCCCTCACTGGGGCTCCACGCTGCCCCCTCACTGGGGATACTCATCTCTGCCCCCCTCACCTGGGGCTCCACACCACCCCCTTCACTTGGGGCCATGGGGCTTTCCTCCCCAGAAGGCTCAGGTGGCCGCCACCATGCCTGGCCCCAGCTTTCCCTCTCAGGGTCTCTCAGGGACTCGCACCCCACTGGGTTCAGGTGGCCACAGCCATGCCTGGCCCCCAACTACCTCCAATATCACACAATCCACCCAAAGGTGGGGGCTAGGGGTTAAGGTGCCCCTACCCACCTTTCACCAGGGTGGTAACTGCCCTGGCATTTCCTGGGGGCTCCCGCACCACTGAGAGCCCCACCAGGCCACCCACTCCTAGGAGGTGCAGTTTTAGGTCATGCCCAGGACCAGGAGCCTCCTAGCCATCCCCTACAGCTGCTCCCTTACCTCCAGGGTGATACACAAAGCCTCACAGCCAGGCAATGTTACTGCCTTCCTAGCCAGCAGGTGACTGAGCTGTTAATTAAGCAGCCAGGGATCTACAATGGCTGCCCCCATCAAGCCTGCTTGGCTCTGGTCCTAAAGTGGCAGGCACCCACAGTGCCCTGCCACACATCTTCCCCCTTTAAATGGTACATGGGGAAGCTTTCCCCTGCTGCTTCTCCAAAACAGGCTCCACTTGGTGCCTGTGAGAGCCCTCAAGTGGCAAGCACCCACAAAGGTGCTCTGCCACACGCCTCCCCCCTTAAAATGAGATCTGGGGGGCTTCACCTGGCTGCTCTCCTTGCTGGGCTCTGCCCCAGCCTACTGCAGCCCCTGCCACGTGGCGAGCACCCCAAAGGTGCTCCGCCACAATTCTACAGCTGGGAAAGTGAGGCACAGAAAAGTGACACAAAATGTCCAATGTCACTGGTGGAACAGAGCTCAGGAGAAGTGACTCCCAGCTCAATCCTGAATTCACTGGATACTCTTACTGGTTTTCAGGGAATGAGCGATGGTTTTGTATCTAAGGCCCACAACTGGGGGATTTTGGAATCTCTGTTCTATTCCTTGGGTTTGTTGTGCGCTCCCTAAGGGACACTGGTAAATCCACGTAACTTCTCTCTGTTCATTTCCCTATCTGTAAAACAGAGATAATAGGTCAGATTCACTAGCATGCTCTGGTTGCTTTGTGCTGCTCTGGTGACCCAAGCCTTGTGTAAACCCAAATAAGATGACCTGTTAAGCCAGGCTTTTGCCTGTTCAAATTGCTGGAGAGGTGTGAAGAAATGGGGTGTGCTAGAGAATATTCAAATCTATTCTTAATTCACCTGAGAATTTGGCCTATGCAAATATGTGCTATCTGAAACATCAAAACCTCAAATTTTATAGAATTTCCTCTGTTTGGCAGCTATCTCATATCACTGTCTTATTTTTAACAATATTTTGTATATAGGTAGTCTATTATCATGTTCCCGACAAGTCTTCTTTATTCTAGACTTAAAATCAACATGATTCTAGAGATTATGCTATACTTCTCAAAGCAGGGATGTGTAATGTATACATGGTTTTATACTCAGCAAATCCAGGCTATTACTATGCTAAATGGGATGGCTATATAGGACGGTACCACTTGTGAGACTTCAACATTTATTATGTTTGAAAAATAAGCCTCCCCCAAATCTCAAAAGCTAGTATAATGGTAATAATTTAATAGTATAATGAGAATGAGAACATGATGCATACAATAAGCAGCAAACCCTGGGAAGATCTGAGGTACTTTGGGAAGTTTCTTAGAACTGGTCACCTAAAGATTCCTGAAGAAGGCTTAGATAAAGAACAAGAAATAAACCCACATACTCCACTCAGCGCCCCATTCCTCTTTCCATTTGTTTCCCTTGCATTCCCATACTCTTTTCCCTCTTTACTCTTGTTTCTTCATATATGTATAAGTATATATATCACATGAACCTTTTCCCCCAAAATTAGCCTTCCAAAATTAGGGGGAGGGGGCATGCCTTAAGCAGAGAAGTTGATTATTTTGCCCAGAACAGAAGTACTGCACTTCAATTCCTGCTCCACTCAAAGTTTAAAACCAACTACCTGGCAGCAGCAGTGGCATTTCTATTCAGGCAGCTGACTTAATGGCTCATTGCTCCTCATTCTACAGGTGCTAATGACTCTCTCTACTTTTTTAATAGTCTTGATGTTCCACTAATCAAGCTAATGTTTCTTCTTATAATTTTGCTGTTAGCTATTCCTGGTCTCCCTTCTCCTATTTCACAGCTCTGAAGAATGGTTTTAGCTCTTTCCAAAATCACAGACATGTCCATGGAGATCAGTGTTCTGCAGCAGCTGCAGTTCCTGCTTTGTCATTGTTACACATAGATATGTTTGTGTGTGTATGTGTATTCATTATATTTATGATTAGAAAGTAGGCAGGAAGGGACCTCATAAATCCAGCCCTCTGCGCAAGGTTGGATCAAACTAAACCGTCCCAAACAAGCATCTGTCTAAAATTTCTAGTGATGGAACTTCTCTAGGTAGCCTTGTCCAATGCTGGACCACTGTCAAGTCAGAAAGTTCTTTCTAATCTCCAGCCTAAATTCCTACCCTCCCCACCTTGTTATGTGTGTGTGCATGTGTGTTTTCTATTTGCCATAACAATTTGTGGACTGGAAACATTGGGGGGCCTGTAGATGCGTGGAACATCTACTCTGACACACTGTAATCACAGTATGTTGGAGCAGACTCAATTAATCGAGTGTGCTGGAGCATGCTAATTAGCTTGCTCCAGCAGCCTTGACATCTTGTGTATTCAGCGTCCCCATGCTTCAAAATGGTGGCAGGGGTACTTTAACTAAAGCTGATCGAATAAACTTTAGTTAAAGCACCCCCACTGCCATTTCGAAGTATGAGATACTGAAGACATGAGACGCTGCGGGCACTTTAATTAGAGTGGCTTCTGAGAACCTATTATGTAAAGACACCTATTACGGTCAATGTGTGGAAATCCCAGCGTTGCATAAGTATCTGGGATCTTTCTCATTTCAGACATATGGTACTTTTGTGTATCTTCAATACATTACCTGTTTGTTATGATCAAGCAAAAAATAGAAAAGATTTATTACAAAATAATAATGCCAACATAATTATTAGCAGCACACTTCAATGGATATAAAATCTGTATTGAATTGTATTGTAGAATCATAGCCTCTAGTTCTCCAAACACAACCATAGTACTATAGCTGACCTGTTACATATCTTTCAATTTGAAGAGCATATTGCATTAAAAAAATTCCCTGGTGCATCTCCATGACTCATTGGACTCTCCAGCAGTATAATCTATTATACTGCTACTGGCTTCACTGTCATAGTGCAGAGACATCCTCTTTTTTGCACCCTCCCCCCTCCTGCACTTATTGTACTCTTGAAAATTC
>NW_005842186.1:1075110-1093283 GCF_000455745.1 Alligator sinensis | reverse complement strand
GAATGGATGGAGAGCTGGAAATGAGAGTCAGAAAGAAAGGCTTCACTGGGGAGGTATTCCTCTTTCTGTTCCTTTTACGCTTTTTTGGCTGCTAATGCGTTAGCACAAGGTGAATTGTGCTATAGCTCTTCCATTTTTGCAAACACCCACACAATATTAGGCCCTACCTAGATTAGAAATCTTTGCCAACTTTATAATAAGTTAGTGATGCAATTGCTTCTAAGCACGATTTATAGCTGCACACTCCATTACTAATACTTGTTTTGTAACCATGGCAGCTTATCGTGAGTCACTGTGCCAGAGGCCTGGGCCTAAGGTAGAACAGAACTATTCTCCTGGATCCAGTTCAGTACACTTTTGTTATACTACATGACCAGATCCCTTCACCCATGTCTGTATGAACTGGCAAGTCCTCATTCCTTTCAGCGTTGTCTGGTGAGATATCCCAGAATTCATTGTCCTACACATACTGCTGATACCACTTTGTATGCATCTCCCCCAGGACCCCTTGGTTCATACTATACATAGACCCTTATACAGTGAGATTTCTTTATATGCCACAATGCCTAGTGTGAAATGGAAGCCCCTATTTTTTTTCAGTGCCTTGTAAGTGCATTTCCACTTGAAATTTGTGTAAAACATTGCCTTTGCCAGTGTAGAGTTCAGATGTAATTCATGTCCATCTTGGTGTTGTTAGCATAAGGGTATGAAAAAAAATAGTTTTATTATAAAGTGTAAAGACCAGCATTACATCAATTACAACTGTCAAGTGTTTCAGGGGCTTGTGATTAATAATGTTATGCCAGCACATGTTCAAATCCCCGTGTTGCTAATGCCTGACCTTTCTGGCACAAAGTTGTGGAGAAAATGTCAAGATTTCCATAAAGTCTGCTTTAAAAATCCCTTCCTTTCTCCTTTGATTAGGGCATTCTCTTGCCATTGGTGTGCCATAATTTCACTAGGTTTTTGGTTATTCCTAAAGCAGAAACAGGGTAGCCACAAACCGGAATAGTTCTCATTCAAATATACAAAGAAAAAAAAAATACATATGAAATCCAACAAACAAGTCTTCAGTTCTTTATATATCACAGAGCAACAAAAAGGTACAAGCACTTCTATTCCTTCCAGGACATTTTAAAGCTTTTTTTCAGGCGGAGTTATCTGTTTATCAGGTTTCTCTGTTATTTCCACATATTTATTGATAAGCTTTGGCACCTGGAGAATGCCTGCCCCCAGGAGTTTTCACCAGCAGCCGCCTTCCTTTCAAGTGTACTGCTCACAACATCACTTGAAAGCAGAACTGACAAAGCCATATGCCACTTGAGTTCAGATGGAGCTGTGAGTTTGAAGCTCACTTTTTAAATTGCTGATAAAACAGGTCAAACTGTTCGGGGTTAGCCCCTGAGAACAGAAGTGGTCCACAACGGGAAATCACCAAGAACAAAATAAAGGGAAAAAGAAATACAGTCAGATAGTGACTGAAAACCTGATCAGAATACAGTATAAGAAAGACCTATTGGTTCATTCACAAAGCAGCCTCTATACATCATTACCATAGAATCCATATCCCAGCCTCCATTGGGAGGGTAACGATGACCTCAGATTGTTCTCACCCCTGACGTTCTCACCCATGTTTGATGATCATCATCTGTACTAGAAGGCTTAAAAGATCCTCATCCCAGGATCATCCTGCCTTTATCCTAAAAGGATGAGGAGTGGGGGATTGGATCAGAGAGGACCAAGGAAATCAGAGAGAGAGGTGGATGAGAGAGAGAGCGCTGAGCTGAGTTGAATATGTGAGAGGGGGACAATGGGAGGGAAAGAAAGAAGTGGATCAGTGAAGACAAGAGAGAAAAACTACTGAGGATAAATTCAAACAGAGGGAGAGAAAAGACAGAATAGGAAAGGAAAAATTGTCTTGAGAAATGAGAGGGGGAAAAATAAAGATTGAAATGGCAGAGAAAGTGGTCTTGGATGTAGAAAAATATGAAAGAGCCAAAGACAGGAGAAAGAAAGAAAGGGGTATGTATTGTTTTTCTGGTTCACACGAAGTTTGGTTTATATGCATCTCAACACTACAACGTAATGGAGATTTGGCTATTTCCAGCACACTCCACCCTGTCTCTCATCCTCAGATGTTCCTGGCAGAATTGGTCAAAACTGAAATGTCTGGGTTTTTTCCCCTGAGGAAAAATGGCTCCTTAAGCAAAAGAAGCATTATCATAAAAAATAAAGTATTGTTTTGGTCAGCATTTCAAAATGAAAAGTTCTGACATGTTGCCAATTTTTTTGTTTTAGTAAGGAAGCCCTAGCTTTTTCTCATTTTCCCCTATGCACTGAAAAGGGGGAAAGAAGGACAGGAACGTGAAAGAAAGCTCTTCCACCCCACACCCCTCCCCATGTACTTTTTTTAAAAGTTGATTTTTTCACTAAATAATTCATGAAAAATAATTCTGTTTCATTCAAATGTTTTTGTGACCAGCGCCAACAGCTCTAATCTCCAGTCAAAGGGGTAAAACTGGTGTCCTTTCAGAAACTTGTAGTTATATTCACCAGGCTGGATTTATTGCTGCAATAACTTCTGGAAGGATTGCCTGTTTTTGATTTAGACTCTTGTTAAACTGTAGGCTCCAAAGAAAAGGTGCAATGAAGGGAGAGATGTTCCTGTTCAGAGGAAAAAAACAGTTGAGAAAGCTGAATTATCTGGAGATAAATTTATGGATGGCATTGATAGAAGTAAACAGTAGGTGGCACTAATAGATTAGCTCAGTGCTCAGTTTAGTTAGAACTCCAAGTAACAGAATAGGAAGAAGGTTCCTTTGATACATCTTGCAGGAAGATCTGCAAGGAGCAGGGATAAAGATCATATGTGTTACCCCAGGAAAGTAGGCTGGAGCTGAGCATCAAGCTGAAATCTATGCACATAGGGATACAATGAAATCGTTTTTGGACATGCACATGCAAACAACCTAGCTTATCACTGGCTCATCTTCGGGGAGAGGTAGTAAACTGTGTTAATCTGAAGTCAGATCGGTTTATGTGTAATGTCTGTCCCTAGCCTAAAGGTGCATATTCAACCTGCCTTCTGATTAAGTGATCAGAAATTGGTTTAAATCTGCAATTATTTAAGGCGGAGAGCCGCTTAAGGAGCTGGGGAGCTGTCAAGGGCCACCCCTTGACAGTTGCCCTGCCCCCTGCTCTGTGCCTGGGTGCCCTGCTCCCTGTTGCCGTATTGGGACTGGAAGTCCTGTCCCCAATCCCTGACCTTTGCCACTGGTAATCCCTCCTTTTTCCCTGGAAGTACTCCTTTTGGGAAGAAGGGTGCTGCAATCTTGAAACCAGAAAAAGCCTCCAACTAATATACCAAAAAAAACCCCATTAACTATAGCTTATTTTAATTTTATTTAAAAATATTTTTGTGCTGATTTATGTGTTTACAAAGTGTATATAGATGTGACAGCATAGTAGCTCAAAATACAGTCCTACTGCATGTTGTGTGTGGGAGGTAAGGGGGTGTATGTAACAGGGTGTGTGTGTGTGTGTGTGTGGTGGGGTGTGGGTATGGTGGGTGGGATGGGAGAGAAAGAGAGAGCCGGGGCCGGGCAGCTAGATACGTTGAATGTAGTCGCAGGCTGCATGTGAGCCTAATGCAACGCAGCCAGGCAGACCCCGTGCCCAGGCTCGACACTCATGCCATCCCAGTCTGTGCTGGTCCTAGGGCACTTGCATGGGCTCTACACCTGCCCGCTGCTGCCATTTCCCTGCTTTCCCTCCTGCACGCTTGCCCGCCACTTCCCCCACTGCCACGGCTTCCCACGGCCCCTGCTGCTCCCCGCCACAGCCTCCGCTGCCTGCTGCTGCCACGCTTGCCCCCACTGCTCAACATGCCACTGCTGTGGCCCCCACCACTCCATGCAGCTGGGGCAATGGCCCCCCCCACTCCCTGTGCCAGTTCCATGGCCCCTGCTGCTCCACACCACTTGGTGCAGTCCCCTCCACTCCCTGCTGCCATGGCCATGGCCCCTACTGCTCTCTGTGCCGCTACAGTGGCCCCTGCCACTCCCTGCCACCGCTCCCCCCTACTGCAGCCCCCGCCATTCACCGCACCACTTCTGCATCCCCTGCAACTCCTCGCTGCCAGAGCTGCAGCCCCCGCCACTCCCCATGCCACTGCCATGGCCCCCAAGGTCCCTGCTTCTCCTGCTCACCGCGCTACCCGCCGCTCCCTGCTAGCGCAGCTGCAGCCCCTGCCACTCCCTGCTGGCGCAGCCACAGCCCCCGCTGCTCGCTGCATGGCTTCCCACAGTCCACCCCACTCCCCCACCATTGCCGCTTCTCTCCATCCTCCCTGCCCACTGCTTCCTGCGCTGGCTACAGCCCGGCCTGGCAAGAACCATGGTTCTCCGCCTCCCTCTGTCCGATCTTATCTTACTTTCCATTCGGACAGAGGGAGGCAGGGAAGAGCTCTAGGGTCATAAGGCCAGAAGCCACAGAGGCTTCTGGTTGGGGGCCGGGGGCAGGGTGCTCCATAATTTCATAGTAGCTAGGGTCAGGAGGGACCTGAACAGATCATCTAGCCTGACCCCCTGCCACAGGCAGGAATGAATGCTAGGTTCACAAGACCCCAGACAGGTGATTGTCCAACCTCCTCTTGAATATGCCCAAGGTGGAGCCGGGCCGGCTTTGCTGCTCAGCTGCTGGGTTCTGCCACAGGCTCCCCCTGGGTCCTACTGCTGCTGGTTGCCTGTCATCTTTGACAGGCAGCCAGGGGCAGATAAAAATTAATTTTCTAAATGGCTTGGCAGGCCAAATCTGGCCCACAGGCTGTATTTTACCCACCCCGCATAACAGAACAGATGTTCAGTGAACATAAACCGGTTTGAAAATGGCTGAAACTGGTTTGAGTGAAACCTGTATCAGACTTAACTGATTTGGGTCAAACCGATTTATGCAATGTCTGTCCCAGGCTCCTTCCTAGTTTAAGTTAAATCAGGCTCCCACAGCATCCTGACACTGTCTGGGCTGGCCAGGGCTCTCTGCTCCACAGCAGAGCTGGCCCGTCCCCTCTGTTCCCTGGCTGGAGCTCCAGCAGAGCCTGCAGGCATCTGCCTGGCTTCCCCCTGCTGCCCCACCTTAGTACTCCCTGCTGAAGCAGGGATTCCCCCCTCCCCTCTGCCTCACACAGACACCTTTCAGCATTACCTAGCAGAACACTTACTAGCTACGGTCCGGTCCGTGCTGTGGGAGACAGGACAAAGGGAGACAGGACAGGCTTACAGCTCTTTAGAGCTAATCAACAGGTAGTTGGTAATGTTCTTCCTTCCTTGGAAAAAGCTGTTTAAAAAGAGCTTGAACTAATGAGAGATCCTTGTGTTTTGCTGATGGGGTGATAAATGCTAACAATTCTCTGTGTGACTCCCTGCTGTTATACCAGCGAGGGGGGGGAGAACCCCTCTGTAATCAGTGTCCTGCCAGCCAGAAGGGATGTCTGTACAGTTACAAACTGATTCAGCCTAGGCAGGTTAGGCTAACCTGCTAATATTGAATCAATTCAGGCTCAGGCTTTTTGAATGTCTGTCCCTAGCCTTATAGACTAACTAAATAACCTCACAGTGGCCAGGTTCAATCTAGACTTTTGGGCTCAGACCATCTGCTATTTGGGGACTACCTGTGTAAGGATCTGTCCTTTCCACAAGGTCCTTCTTGACGTTCCTCTAGCTCAGTAAACAGAAGTCAGGGTCTGATTTCCTCCTGGGAATATTGAGGTGCCTGTGGAGAGAGTGCTGTCTGCCCAAAGGCCCTGGCCTATGCATCATCTTTCAGCTTCTAGTTCTCCCTCTCTGGCCCATAATCCCTGATCTGTGTTCAGCTGTGCTGCCAGGAGTTCCCCCATCATCCAGCATCCCCAGAACCTTCTCAAAATACAGTTCTACAGCTGTGTTGTGGATCAAGGAAATCAGTAGATCAAAGGGGATGATCTAATCAGTGACCTAAGAATCGAAGGGAAGCTGGGTGACAGTGACCATGAGTTTATCACTTTCACTATCCATCGCAAAGCTGGCAAGTCAGCCAGCAATGCAGTAGTCCTCTACTTTAGGAAAGCTGACTTTCATAAGCTCAGGAGGCTTGTCCTTGAGGCCCTGAGAGGCCATGATTTCTCACGGAGGGGAGTTCATGATGAATGGTTGCTCCCATTCATCCCATAGGAAGCAATGCTAGAAGCACAAGGGGAGTCCATCCCCACCCATAGGAAAGGTGGTAAAAGGGCTCAACAATCCCCTTGGCTCAACAGGGAACTCATGGACCTTCTACATCTAAAAAGAGAGGCATATAATGGATGGAGGACAGGAAACACCACTAAGGAGGAGTATACAGCAGTGGTCTGCACCTGCAGGGTACAAACTAGAAAAGCCAAGGCTGCAACTGATATCTATCTAACTACCTGATTTAAGGACAATAAAAAGTCCTTCTTCAGGTATGTGGGGAGTCAAAAGAAAAATAAGAGCAACACTGTGTGTCAGGATGGCCGAGTGGTCTAAGGTGCCAGACTCAAAGCATTACCTTTCCCCTGGGTGTTCTGGTCTCTGTGTGGAGATGTGGGTTCAAATCCTACTTCTGACACATTGCTTTTGGGGGTCTGACTTGAAGATCTACAAGGTCTTTTCCGACCATGATTCTATGATTGGACCCCACCTAAACCAGCTGGGGAAGCTGACTACTGACACCCAGGAAAAAGCCAATTTGCTCAATTATTACTTTGCATCAGTTTTTCACCAGCCCAAAGGGACCACCCTGCCTAACATGATGTGGGATGACCAAGGTGAAGATGAATTAGCATGGATCTTGTGAGGGAGCATATTGAAAGGCTGGACCCCCATAAATCAGCTGGTCCAGATAGGTTGCACCCAAGAGTGCTAAAGGAATTAGCAGACATCATAGCGCAGCTACTGGTGAGGATATTTGAGAACTTATGGCACTCAGGCAAAGTACCCGAAGATTAGAAGAGGGCCAATGTGGTGCCCATCTTCAAGAAAGGGAGGAAAGAAGACCTGGGAAGCTACAGGCCAATCAGTTTGACTTCAATCCCTGGAAAGATTTTGGAAAAAAATATCAAAGAAACCATTCTTGACAGGCTAATAGAAGGCAACATTCTGAGGGACAGCCAGCATGGACTGACCAATCTCATTTCCTTCTATGACCAGGTGACGTATCACCTGGGCAAAAGGCAAGAGGTTGATGTCATATATTTGGACTGTAAAAAAGCCTTTGACCTGATGTCCCATAATGTCCTCATGGAAAAATTGGGCAACTGTGGCCTCAACTACTCGACAGTCCGATGGCTGGAGAACTGGCTCTGAGGTCGGACCCAGTGAGTGGTAGTTGATGGAACCAAATCAACATGGAACTCGGTGACCAGTGGTGTCCCCCAAGGCTCCATTTTTGGACCTGTACTCTTTAATGTCTTCATAAACAATCTGGACACTAGTGTCAAAAGCAGACTGGTCAAGTTTGCTGATGACACCAAACTTTGGGGAAGAGTCTCCACACTTGAGGACAGACTGGTGATCCAGGCCGACCTTGATAGGCTTGCAAGGTGGGCGGATGAAAACCTGATGGCATTCAATATAGAGATATGCAAGGTGTTCCACCTCGGGAATAAAAACCCGCATCACACTTATAGGCTTGGCAATGCTACACTCACTAGCACCATGACTGAAAGAGACTTGGAGGTCATGATTGACCACAAGATGAATATGAGCCACCAGTGCGATACCGCAGCTGGCAAAGCAAACAAAACTCTGGCTTTCATCTACTGATGCATCTCGAGCAAGATCCAGGATGTCAGCCTTCTGCTGTACTTGGCCTTGGTGAGGCCACAACTGGAGTACTGCATCCAATTCTGGGCTCCACAATTTAGGAAGGATGTGGAGAAGCTTGAAAGAGTCCAGAGGAGAGCCACGTGCATGATTAGAAGGCAAGAGAGCAGGTCTTATGAAGAGAGGCTGTGAGCTATGGGACTCTTCAGCCTGGAGAAGCACAGGCTCAGGGGTGACTTGGTGGCAGCCTATAAGTACATAAAGGGTGTGCATCAGGATCAGGGGGAACACCTGTTCACCAGAGCATCCCAGGGGATGACAAGGTCCAATGGTCACAAACTCCTGCAAGACCATTTTAGGCTGGACATAAGGAAAAACTGCTTTACTGTCCAAGCCCCCAAGGCCTGGAATAGATTCCTCCCAGAGGTGGTGCAAGCACCTATTCTAGATGCTTTCAAGAAACATTTAGACGTTAATCTTGCTGGGATCCTTTGACCCTAGCTGACTTCCTGCCCCTTGGGCAGGGGGCAGGACCTGATGATCTTATGAGGTCCCTTCCTGCCCTAATGTCTATGAAATCTGTGAATAGTTCTCAGTTCAGGCCCTGTACTTTTGTCTCCAGCTCACCTCCTTCCCAACACCAGACCAAAAACCCTGGGGTTTCTGTGGGCATGGAGAGAAGTGAGGGGGAGAAAAGAAAGGGAATACCACCAAAGGGTTACTGCCCCCTTTTATCTTTCCATCCCAGGTAAGGACTCCCTGAGCTTGCCAAACTGGAGAGGCAATTTGGCTTTTGCTTTTCATTTCCTGTGTACTCTCAATCCATGGATAGAGTTTGCTGAGACACAGCCAGCATACACGTCTCTGTAGAAGTCTTCAGAGCTGGTATACATGGCCTGGAATGGGCAGCAGTCTGGTAATGATAATGTCAATGAAAATGGCAGTATCATGGTTTTGCATTGACTGCAATAGCATCGCTGCCTTCCCCCCAGGTTCCAGCTGTGTGGCTCATGGCTCTGGAATCAGCCAAGCAGAAAAGCCAATACATTTGACTAAATGCCTTTAATTAAACTGAAATGAAGACAATAAGGTCAGGATCATTTGAAAGCCATTGGAGTGGATAGCACAGCCAAGAGTTCATTATACAGATTACACACCAATGGCTTGCTTTTAAACAACACAGCCCATTGCAGCTGAAGCACAGATCATTTGTGAAGATGGGTGGCCAGGGATCATGTGCACTACTCCTACCCATATGGAAAACCATTTATTTTCAGCTCCCCCTGGTGTTGACCTTGACTAGCTAAATCAAAGTTAGAGATGTTGACCTGTCTCTACACTAGGGTAAAGGTAATAGATATCTGGGGGGAAGCTAACTTTGATTTATCTCCATCTCTTCTATAATACTTTGTGCTGCAAGAGGTCAGACTAGATGAGCACAGTGGTCCCTTCTGGCCTTAATGTTTATTAATGTGTTAATCAAAACTTGACATGCTATAGACATACATATATTTTATAGGATGTGGTTGCCTGAACTCAATAACCTAGGAGGTCTGTTCTAATCTGATATTCTTCTGTTCCAAGATATAAAGAGCCTAAGGCTAGCAAACATACTCGTCCAGAAACCCATCAAACAGAGATTCAATGCATTGTCACTGATGTGAGAGAAAAGATCCTCCAGTGTGAAAGCAAAAAAGAAACGCAGGAGCTACCAAGGCATAGCTAGATCCCTCAAGGTACACTGGAGAAACGTACAACATCTAATCTGGGGAGACAGTGCTGAGGATTTTCTGAGTAGGAAACTAAATTTAATTTAATCTGTTATGTTCATGATGCAACAGTTTAACAAAAGTGATTCAGTGCAACCTGAGACACCCCACTTCCTTGAGAACATGCCACTTAAAATAAAATGATACAGGACCATTACAAAAGAAACCAGATGCACAATCCTAAATCACTGTAGAGATCACGTTGCAGAGAAGGGAGTGCAATCTATTGCCTCATCCCCCACCCCCAGTACAATCCTCAACCACTTATTTTAAGAGTATTTTAATAACCCTGGCAGCAGCAAAACACTGGTCACCATTGTCCCCCTGCTTTACCTGTGGCAGGTTACGGTGCTATGCCTTGTGGTTGTCTGACAAGGTTGAAAATGTAGTTTTAGTAATAAGTTAGACAAGAATTTGTATGAGATGGTTTGGATGATCCTCCCTCAGGCAGGGGGTTGGACTAGATGACCTCCAGATGTCCTTCCCAGGCCTACTTTTCTATGATTCTCTGTAGTTTCTCTGTGTCCACATACGAAGCAAAAGAGCTGATAGCTGCCCTAACTGGCTTCCTCATAGGGGTAAGAGGTTTTTGAATTCTGGTCTATACCTGGGTGGGTAGGAGAGGATACCTGGCAGCTACAAGAATAGATTCCCAATGTCTCATTCAGAAGGGTAGGTACTTCATTTCCAAAAGCTCTGAAGATTAGTAGCGTAGCATTTAATTGCTTATAAGTGCTGTGGCCAGTGGAAAGAGCTAGAGGACTTTTATACGGAATAGAAGGGCATTTATACTAGCTAAAGAATGAGCATGTAAAAGATGTCTGTGATTCTTTGGGCGTTTGGAACTAGATTGCAGTAAAATTACAGAAAAAAGGCAATTTTGCTGTACTCAGCTACATAATAAAGCCCTTAAATAGTGAAGAACAGGAAGAGTTAGAAGAGCAGGGCTTGTTTGCCTTGCTGGAGCTGAAAGATAAGATTGTACCGCCACGCTGCTACACCAAAAGAGGATAAATTATTCGTAGAGGCAATTCAGAAAGACGATACTGAACAATTAAAGTTGCTTGAATTACAGGCTCAGGAAAGCATGAGGGAAATAAAAAAGGCAACAAAAAAACAGTGGAAAGTCTGCTAACCCCTCTACTCTGAAAATAAAACTGGCTTTGAAAAAAGGACTTTAAAATAACAGATTGGCAGCCTCTGTCCAGAAAGGCAGGATGTATGAACAGGAGTCTTGCATCAAAAGACAGGAAGTAATTATTTCACTTGAGTCAGCCCTGATGAGGATTTGGTCATGTCCAGTTTTGGGGCAGCACATTTTAAGAAAGGTATAGATACATTGGCGGAAATCCAGAGAACTGGGACTGATAAGAATTATAGAAAGGCTGAAGGAGCTGGGTCCAGAAAGTAAAAGGTTGTCATAAGAGGAAGCAGAGGCATAACTAGCATGTTTTGCACCTTGGGCAGAAATGCTGGAGAGCAGAGGCATGGTAGGGATGTCAGTCTTATCTGGCCAAAGACCCAAACACCTTGGATGCTGCTGTTGCAGCACAGGCTCTGCAGGAGAGGCCATTGGTGCTAGAGCTAGTGCCCTCCTCATCTACCCCTAGTTACAACCCTGAGGAGAACAGTGATCAGCTCTCTACGTCCAGTGGAGGTAGGAGAAGAAAAATCAGATTATTGTTGCAGCTTAGTTGGTAGGGTCGGAAGGGACCTGAGCCAATCATCTAGTCTGACCCCCTGCCCTGGGCAGGAAAGAGCGCTGGGGTCAAGCGACCCCGGCAAGGTGTTCATCCAGCCTCCTTTTAAAGGCCCCCAGGGTAGGAGCCAGCCCCACTTCTCTTGGAAGTTGGTTCCAGATCCTAGTCACCCTGACAGTGAAGTAGCGCCTCCTGATGCCTAGTCTGAATCTACCCTCTGCCAGCTTGTGACCGTTGTTTATAGTCACTCCTGGTGGCACTCGGGGGAACAGGGACTCCCCCAACGCCTGCTGGTCCCCCCTGACTAGTTTGTAACTGGCCACTAGATCCCCCCTCGGCCTTCTCTTGTGGAGGCTGAACAGGTTCAGGTCCCTTAGCCTCAACTCGTAGGGCCTGCCCTGCTGCCCCCAGATCATGCGAGTGGCCCTCCTCTGGACCCTCTCCATGCTGTCCACATCCCTCCTGAAGTGCGGCACCCAGAACTGGACGCAGTACTCCAACTGCGGCCTGACCAGTGTCGCATAGAGGGGGAGGATCACCTCCTTGGTCCTGCTTTTGATGCATCTGTGGATGCATGACAAGGTACGGTTGACCTTCCTGATCGCGGCACCGCACTGTCGGCCCATGTTCATTTTAGCATCAATAATGACTCCAAGATCCGTTTCTGCCTCTGCACTGACAAGAAGGGAGTTCCCAGCCTGTAGGTATGTTGCTGGTTCTTCCTCCCCAGGTGCAGCACCTTGCACTTGTCAGTGTTGAAACCCATCCTGTTCTCATCCGCCCACCCCTGTAACCTGTCCAGGTCCGATTGCAGCCTATTCCTCCCTTCTAGCATGCCCACTTCCTCCCACATCTTAGTGTCATTTGTGAATTTGAACAGGGTGCTTTTCACCCCCTTGTCCAAGTTGCTGATAAAGATGTTGAACAGTGCAGGCCCAAGGACCGAGCCCTGGGGGACCCCACTGCCCACATCCCTCCAGGTTGAATAAAATCCGTCCACCACCACTCTCTGGGTGCGGCCCTCCAGCCAGTTAGTGACCCATTTGACTGTGTAGATATCAACGCCACAGTCTCCTAGTTTTTTAATGAGAATGGGGTGAGAGACAGTGTCGAAGGCCTTCCTAAAGTCCAGAAAGACTACGTCTACTGCTACACCTGCATCTAAAGATTTTGTGACCTGGTCATAGAAGGCCACCAGGTTGGTCTGACAGGACCTGCCTCTAATGAACTTGTGTTGATTGCCCCTAAGCATGATCTCCCCTGCTGGACCCTCGTGGACATGCGCCAGGATAATTCTCTCAAAAAGCTTACTCAGGATCGAGGTAAGCCTAACTGGCCTATAGTTTCCTGGGTCCTCCTTCCTCCCTTTTTTGAAAATGGGAACCACATTGAAGCTTAGAAGATGTATGTTGGCTGTGAATAAAAGCTTTATATTGGGATGTTAAAACACTAGAACAGGCTGTCTAGGGAGGTTGTGGAAATGCCTCCATTGTCCGTTTTTTAAAAACAGTTTAAGCAAACACCTGTTAGGGATGTTTTAGGTACACATATCCTACTTCACGGAAGGAAGAGAAGTCATTTTGAAGTCCCCTGCAGCCCTACATCTCTATGATTCCATAACACCTTACATTGTAGTCATTTGTCTCCTCCAAGTGAAACTGAGATTTGAATGGGACACATTGGGGATATCTACATGTGCCTCTTTTAAGTGGGATTAGCCTAAAATTGCCATTTTTAAGGTGCATTAAGGGCATGTGTCTACATGTGCATGCTCTTAATGCACCTTTAAAATGGCAATTTAAGCAGGTATCACATTTAGGTGCAAATAACTAAGTCACATTAGCGCATGTATAGACATGTTAATGTGCAATAATGCAGTGTGCATCAATGGATAGACACTGTGTTAATGTGCATTAGTGTGTCTGCACGTGCGCTAATGCGATGTAGCTATTTGTGCCTAAATTCAATGCGCCTTAATGCACATTAGTACATCCACGTGTAGACAGACACCTAAATTGCCTTAATGTGCCTTAAGCAAAGGTGCATTAAGTTTAGGCGCGTGTAAATAAACATGTAGATGCGTCTACTGAGGCAGAGGTCATGGAAGCTGTAATGAGGCAGTTTGCTCATGGCTGAGACTCAGGAGCTTGTTGGAACTGAAAACTGATACAAGTGCACCAAGAACAGGGGCGTATCTTGTGGTCCTTTATTAGAAAAAGTATGCAACAAAACTTTACTGGCAGCTGTCAAGAGCCAGACAAGAGCTGAAGAACTCATCTCAGGATATCGTTGTCTGAAATGTTGATTTGAGATCAAGTGTTGTTTTCTTCACAATAAGCTGACTCTGACCCAAGGTATGTTCTAGCATTTACATAGACCATGTTCCTTTGTTCAGGCCAGACAGGATTGCTTCTGGACAATGTTTGCAGAGTCATGCCCTGTTTACCAGAGAATCAGGTTGCAGATGAGACCATATTTGAGAAGCTGAGCATTGCTGTAAGATGTGTGTGTTGGGGGCCAGACAAAGAAAAAAGCAGGTGCTAAGGAGTGTAGCATATGCTCAGGTAGTACTGGGAAATTCTGTGTATTCCTGCTATATGGAGCACAAGCTAAAAAAATAGAGCAGCACTTCCTCTCAAGAGGGAAGAAGGTGCCAAAGGTAACTTGTTAATGAAGGAGCCAAAGACACTGAAAACAAGTATCGGTGAACCTAAAAATCCACAACTGACATGTTAAGAGTTCTCCAAACGGTTTAAAGAGGCCATTGATTTGAGAGTGTAAAATCAGTAGAAAGTATTGCAGGGAATGTGAACAGGATTTCTACTCCGAACCCAGCTAGGAGGCCTGGGAAATCCCAGTCTAAATCTCACAGGAAAATGTATGGTCTGTAAAGGTGGACCCAGACAGTGCTACTCTGATGTAGGGCAAGTGGCAGCATCTCTTATCCTAGCCACTGTCAAATCCTTACCTAGGAGGCCCAATGGCCCCTAACAATCCTTTACTGTCTCCCTGTCTCAGACCTTCTTATTCTTGGCAACTTTTGGCCAAAGAGCTTGTGTGAGCTAGCACTTCCCCTGGGCTCAGGCAGCCTGGATCTAGACCTCTGCATGGGCCAGAGAGGTGTCCTGGCCTTTCTGGCCCCTGATCTCACTGGGGATGAACTAAGACCACATCCCTCTCAGTTTTTCCCAGTAGGTCTGCACAGCATGGAAACCATGTGGCATGAAAGGCAGTTCCCATGTGGACTCTCTAAGGAGAGAAGAAAGGAGCTGTGGAGAGCAGTTCCTGGGAAGTGATCCTGACCCCCACTGGCCACCTGTTCCTGTTTAGTGGATGAGGCCTGATACAGTCACCCCCTGCCAGATAGGGTTCCAGTCTCCTTCCCTGTCCTTCCCATCTGATGTCTGTAGCTAAGGGGTGTGAGGAGTTTCTGAACTTTCTTAAATACCTCTGGAAGGAGCTGACATTGATTGGGTCCCAGTTTGGATGCAGCTGGTTCCAGAGGAGAAGTACACAGTGTTCTCTCAGACATACTTTTTCTTGTTCTTATGTGTTTTTCATATTGTTTTAAATTAAACTGAAGGTCCCTGAGGCTGAAAGTCTCTGGCTGTCCAATGCCCTCTTGCTGGGAGAAAGCTGATAGATTCTTCCATCTTGCCTATTCATCAGTGACTGGAGAATGGGAGTCAAATGGTGGGGTGGAACCAGGAAACTAGGGGTAAATGGGAAATGGCTGTGTTGGGGGTGTTTACACAAAGCAGCTAGAGAAATGGGGCACAGGGGTCAAAAGAACTATGCTCCAGCCATCAGTGAATCATCCATACGTCTATGATTGAACTTACTACAGTGCTTATACAACAGCACCATGACAGCATTCATAGGAGGAATAGGGACAGAAGACATAGAAGCTGGTATAAATTAATTCAAGAATCAGAGTAAGACCAGGTATGATCACTGAGCAAGGAAGAGGATGGAGACTGTGCAGGATCATGAGATGAGGATGAGACTAAGGATCACAAGAGATAATCCAAGAGACTCACTAAGGACCTGTTGTGTCATTGTGTCTGTGGAGGGGAACTTATATTGGTTCGTTCCACAGCTCTTGGATTCACCTTGGCAAGGGGGTTGGGCTTCCCTGCATTTTCATCTCTGAAGCAGACAGCAGTGAAGGTTTCAAGCCTCCATCATGACTTCATGGGCTGAGATCCTGATGTTGTTGGGGGATCAATCTACATGAGGGCTGAGGGTCCTAATGGTGCTTAAGATGAACTGGGTGAGCAGCCGAGAACTTGGTTCTTCAGTCAGCATTGGAGATCGGAGTGGCTGAATCTGAAAAGTTGCCACTGATATTGGGGTATACTGGGCAATTGATATGGGACAAGCCTCCTGTGTTGGGGATGGGGCATTAAATTGTGTAGTTTCTGTAGTAGCTGGAGAAGAAAGGGCTTATTCTACCAAAGTGTGCTAGTTGGGGCAGGGGTGAGGGCTGGTGTTGACCCTGAGTTAGGAATCCCAGTTAAGTAGTACTGATTGAGGCTCATTTGCCTGTCATTGGGATTCATTCGCTGGATGGGGGAAGGAGGACATGAGCTCTTGCCCCCCATCCCTTGCCTCACAAAACAAGCAGCTGCCAATTGCAAACCCTTGAGGGGCCCTGAGATACCCATAGGGCTGCAACAGAAGTAAGTGCTTTATGAATGATAACCCTACAATGACAGGGTCAAGTGTGAAAAGGCTGCCAGAATTAATATTGAAAGGGCCTCCCCAAACAAGAGCTACTTTGCTGTGGCATTTAGGTACAGTTGGGAACAGGCTGCATTCCATGTGCTGATGCCTGGAGCTTTTGATCTCATTTCAGTGCTTCAAATAAACCACTCATGGCCCAGAGGGCTATTTCCTGCTGGCTTCAGAAAGGGAAGAACAAACAGGGGAGAGACTTGGGTTAAGTGGCTATTTCAGGTTTCTCCTGATGCTGGCCTCTATTTACATATAGCTTGAATGGTCCAGAGACTCAAGGTTAAAAAAAGCTCCAATGGGAGCATGTTGCACGAGTACAAATAACAGCCTTGAGGCAGCCTATGACCACACCAGAATTTTGTGTGGGCAGCATGTTTCGGCCTGGCTGGGTCAGATCCTCTCCTAGTGTCAGACATTATGTTTCCAGGCATTATACAAGAGCCCATAGTGCACACTGGTGTCTTCAGAGGCTCCCTTGACCAGTCAAAACACTGCAAAACCAATGAGGTTGTTGCTTTGATTCAGAGGTGTATGAAGTGTACTTGACATGGGTTCAATTAAGAGTAGGCCCTTTCCCCAAGTAGACAGCATCACTCATGTCTTTCTAGCATAATGACGTTTTAAACGTGACCTGTAATGACGTAACAAAATGGGTTTGTACCTTTGTTGACTGCTTTATGCTGCCTACAGGCACCCAGCAAGATTTAAGAAATCATTCTGCTTGTCTTTTAACCCTGGAAATATCAGGAACATCAAGTCTCTTTTTCCATGGTGTAGTTGGAAGCTTGAATATGGATGGAGATTCCTATTCACCCCTGCACTAGGGCAAAAGCAAAGAGTATGCGGACAGTGCTCCCACAGTTCTGAGTCTAATTCCCAGTCCTTAGCACTGCTTATTGTCCAGCTCCCTTATGGAAGTGGGACAGAGCCTTGATGCTCCTGTACATGCCTTCTACCCTATGAGCAGGCAGGGTGTAGATCCCTGTCTGGTGCGTCATGGAGGTCCCTGTGCAGAGGTTCCTCAGAAGTCTAGTGGGTGCAGGGACTTCCAGCCTCCTTGGGTTAGCAAATATAGCACAAAAGCTATAAAGGAGGCAGTAAAGAAATCAAGCAAGACAGACAAGCAATGCCTAGGTAAGAAGCATCCTTTCAAATACAGTATCCAAGACTAGACCCATGATAAGAAACTCCTCAGCCTCAGCCCTAGTGACCAGGCTGTTTGGGCAAGACTGAGATGAGGAAGATTGCATGACTGATGCCACAGAGGGGGAGGGGGCTTCAGTGAGCTGAGGCTGCCCAGGGTGTTTCAGTGAAAGACTGACCAGACTGGAAAGACACAGTCAGGACTTGTCTACCTGAGAGGATTTAGTTCAAAGTGGATTCTTTGATAGATTGGGGTAACCAGGGTAGGGTGACTGGGGCAGTTGCCACAGGTGTTGACTTGGGACGGGGAGTGGGGGCAGAAAAATATGGCTGCTGCTGAAACCGCATGGCTATGCCAGTGGTGCAGCAGCAGCCAGAAATTGCTGCTGCTCCCATGTGTGTCAGCTGCCCTGGGCTTCCAGTCACACCGTTAAACCTCTGCTTCAGTAGAACTGATTTGTACAAACTGAGCATGTTTAATGCGGAGTAGACTAATTAGCTCTGCAGTAAATGGCTCACATCTACACATGTGGCCCTATTAGGCCACAGGAAACTAACTCTGCAGCAGGGTCATACTTGTAAATACAAGTACTATCCTACTGCACAGTTTTTACTCCGCAACACCGCACGTGTAGATGCTGATGCAGCCAATGTAGGTGGCTGGAGCATGAGGGTGCGTCAGTGTGGGAGCTGTCTGCCAGCTAGCCCTGTAGTGGAGTACCCTCATGCCACAGCCAGTCACTTCGCAGCATGTTGAGCTGGGTTGGAACAGCCCCAGGCTGGCAGGCTGACCTCTAGGGCCTCCTGCCAGCCAGGGTTGCTCTGACCTGGCTCAACACGTTGCAGTCCTGAGTGTAAGTGAAAACATGGCACCTGGGAGCAATAAAATTCGGCATGATAAGTGCTGGAGTTTAAATAAATTCTAGCAGTTATTGTGCTGGATTTTATTGCTTCACCTTAGCATGTGTAGATGCACTCACTGGCATTATCTTAAATGAACAATCAGC
>NW_005842186.1:1052171-1075079 GCF_000455745.1 Alligator sinensis | reverse complement strand
CTATGAGTCATTGCTTCCACATACAGCAGGTGTGGGCTCAGCACTAGTAGCAAGAGCCCACACTCCTTTAGGCTCCTGCTAGTCTCTACATTGTAAGACTGGTCCTGTGACACATGGGAGGTAATCTAGCAGAAGCTAACTGGAAATTATTTCATTTCACACTGAGGAGGGGGCTACACTTTAAAAATCCCTTGATTCCTTCCTCATCTTTCTTTGGGCAGTGAGTGCCATTTTCAAACCCCTAATAGATCATTATGGATAGAACAGTTCTCTATGCTGTATTAAGTAGCTTTGCAAACTGACCACAACACTTACTTTTAAGCAGTTTAGGCTGCACTTTTTGTAGCAATTATAGCAGGGGCGGGCAATTATTTCAGCTGGAGGGCCGCTTAATTAGTTTTGGTGAGCTGTGGAGGGCTGCAAGGGTAGCCCCACCCTTTGACAGGTTTGCAGGAGGGTATGGGGGTGTGGGCAGGGTGTGGGGTTTGTGGGGGAGGTTGTGGTTGTGTGGTTTGTTGGGGAGGATGTGTGGGTATGGCGGGGTGTGTGTGGGGTACACACACAAACACACAAATGCACATACCTGTGCACAGACACATGCGCACACACACACACATTGCTCCCAGGGTGACAGCCATCCCCCACATGCAGGGCAGGGCAGATGGACCCGCTGAGCCCTAGGGCTGTAGCTGCTGCTGGCGGTGGCTTGTAGCACCCCTGGCCCTTGCTACTGGTGCCTCTGTTCCACCTTCCCCTAGAGACTGTGGACACCTGGGCCCAGGCCTGCTACGCTCCCCCTCATCCTCCCTGCCCTTGCTATGGAAGCCAATGGGCCCCCGTGGCAGTGGCAGCTGTGGCGATGGTGGTGGCAGCTGCAGGGCCTGGGCTGGGGGTGCGGTATACGTGAGCTCCTGGGGTAACCACCTCCAAGCCCTGGGATTAGTGTGTCTCCCCCATACAAAGGAGAAGGGATGGTTGCAAAAGAACTGGTCCAGGGGGAACTGGTCCACGCAGGCACTCCCCTGAGCAGGCCAGCACCCCCCAACAGCCCGGAGCCCACGTACCCTGTGGTTCCTCCCCGCCACTGCCAACAGCACACAGCCCTGACCCTGGCCCACCTTGCACCTGCTCTGGACTCACCCTGGATGGAGGGGACCAACCAGAACTCACATGCACAGCCCTGACTTGGCCCACCCCATGCCTGCTTCTTACCACCCACCGCTGGCTCCAGCCTTGTGGTACTGGTGGGGACCCGTGGGCACAGCCCCAGTGCCAGCCTGCCCCATGTCTGCTCCACACTGCCAGCCCATGCTGAGCAGTGGCTGGGCAGAAGCTGCTGCTGGCATGGGGGAGAAATGGCCTGTCCCCTTCACCACTGTTCTTGCTGCAGGTGCCCAGACCCCACGCCTGGGCTGCCCCTCTGTGCCTGGCCCTAACCTGCCCTGTAGCTTCTCTGCACTGTCACCCCTGACCCATGTGGCTGGGCGGTGTGGAGCAGGTGCAGGGCTGGGCCAGGGTCGGGGCTGTGCTCACGGGTCCCCACCAGTAGTGCATGGCTGGGGCCAGTGGTAGTGGCAACCAGAAGAAGCCACCACTACCTGGGCTGCTTAGAAAGGCAGTTCATCTGCAGAGCCACCCCAGCCCCACTGCATGCCCAGGGGTGGCAGGATGTGCCATAGGCTGGATGGCGCTTGGGTCAGGTGGGACTGAGGGATGTGCCGCAGGCTGGACAAAGACCCTCCATGGGCCCAATCTGGCCCACATGACATATTTTGCTCACCCTTAAATTATAGCTACTGTTCCCCTTTCTCACTTGCATCTATAATGAGACAAGAATAGGAATGTAGACGAGGATGAGAAGGATGAGAGGAGAAGCTATAATGGCAAATGCTAACTGGAAGGCTTGAGGCAGCCAAGCAATACCTTCCTCTTATTAAAATGACATGCTAAATTCTTCACAACATCTGTGGGAGCAAAGCAGACAGTCTCACCCAGGTCTGGGAGACAGAGGTTCAGAGACTTTCAAGCTCTGAGCAGTCCACAAGATGCCCCTATTTAAATGAGGCTCACCAGGGCTATGCTGTCACTGATATGTTATCAGTCTGCACTGAAAACATTAGAGGTGTAAATATACAAGAGGGATTACAGATTACCATTTATAAGCCTAGTGCTTTTGGGTCCAGTCACCAAGATCATCAAGACCCACAGTTTGTAGTACCAGGAGCTGTGAACTTTGCAGCTGCTTTACATTCATTAGGGTGCCAGTGGGGTAAGAGGTAGAATGCAAGTGGCAGCTTTGATGGAGTATATTCTCCTATAGCAATTTTTGCTTGTTCTTTACTTCCATCAGTTGCCTCTGCCTCCCCATGCCCAGTTACAGCAAGACTCTGGTCGATCATAATGAGTCTTTTCCCAGCCAGCTTCTGTGTCAAAACAAAATCTTTTCTTACTAGTTCCTTGGCAACCCTGAGACCTCCTGTCTTGATCTTTCTTTACCTTTTCTTCTCTTCCCTGAGATACATTCTCCTTTCTTGAGGCACCCTCCCATGTTTCTCAAAAGCTTCCACTGAGAAAGTTTCTTCCTTTGTTTTCTCTTTGTTAAAACTCATGGGTTTGCCAGATGTTGGGCAGTGGTTAATACTAGTGCCTTTGAAGGCCTGGATGTTGGAGGCACTGGCCCTAACCTACAAGAAAAGTAAGCAGTTCTAACTCATTGTTCTGTATTCAAGGTAACAAAGATAATATTTTTCCATCCCACAATTGGAATACTGACCCCAAAGCCTCTTCCCAGTCCTGGGAGACTCTGGAAATGAGAAGTCATTTTCCACTTTTCCTTCCAAACTCTTTGGAATCACGATGTGAGAAACCCTCCCTGGCTCACAATGACACTTTGCTGCGCAGGACATGCTGGGTTACTGCTCTGCTGTATTTTATTTTACGTTAGAAAGGCAGTCCAAGGACAGACGCCATGGGGCCAGGTTTTGAATTAATACATAATTGTGACATTTCAGGGGGAAGCATGTGGCAGGAAGTCCTGCTGAGACCAGGTTAGTGATTGCATTTATGTTTCTGCACGTAGCCCTAATATTCAAGACCATGTTTGGGATCTGTGTGATGAAGAAACTATTTATGAAGGCTAAGGGGGACCCAGCCAAACACTCACTGCTGTTATTCACAAGAAAGGTACCACATTCTGTGGGGCTGGAAGGCAACAGCAGTCTTTTTGGGAACCAGGTAGAAGGCCCAAGTAGAGACTACCTATGGTCTCAACAGAGACTCAGGATTTTTATCCCTTTACCTGGACTAGCTTTTATAACCCCTATGTCCCTCAGTGGGTTAATTGCCTTGTTTATCCTTAAAGACCTATTCAAAGCACCTTCACCTCTCTCAGCTGTGCCAACCCCATCTTCTGTGTATAAATCCCATTCTAGACTCCAGTTAGAACTCCTGCTTTCTGCAAGTCCATTCAATACATCTAACAAAGTCGGCTGTAGCCTATGAAAGCCTATACCTTTCTGAACCAGTTTGTCTCTAAAGTGCACCCTGCCCTGCCTTCTGCCTGACTTCAAACTGACATGGCTAACTACGTCTTTCTACTTTGGGAACCAGAGAGAAGGCAACCCTGTCTCACAGTATTACAGGCCTGCTAAAACACTTTGTCTATCTAAAATTATGTTTTATACCCCCCGGGACAGACTTGGAGGTTGCTGTACCATTAATCTGTTTTGAAATGAGTTTTAGGCATTTTGGAGCAAATAATCTTGGTGCCTTGTAAACTGCACAGTGCAGTGTTTTGCTGACCAGTAGTTTGGTTATTTAATGTATTTGTAGAAGAATGAAAGGCCTGTATTGATAGTTTTATTGATTAAACAGCCTTTCTAAGGTTTGTGTTGATAAAAATCCCAAATGCTTTGCTAAGGTTTTATTGCAGGGGAAAGACCTTGATGTTTGTATCGATAAGAAAACACTTGCTAAGATTTGTACTGATAACAAACATGCACCGGAGAACTGAATTAAGTTCCTGCATAATTAAAATGCCACAAGTACTTTGTTCAGAAACTAATTAATAGAATGCTCGTCTCTTAAAAAACAAGATTTCTGTCATAATGTTTTTAAGAGTTTGGAACAGGAGACAATGGGTAGGTAGACAAATGGGGTACATCCAGATGAGCACAGACGTGCAGTATGTCGTGCCTCAGATGTGTCTGCAGCACCATACACTGCAGACACTGCGCTAATTTGCAGCATGTATGTATGCTGGGGGGGAGGAGAGGAGGGGAGGGAAGGGGGTTGTCACTGAGAGATCCTGGTGTCAAAAATACTGTGCCTTAAAAAAGCAGGGTGGCACATGTGGCAGCAGCATGCACTGCTGGAAAACAGAGCCCAGCCAGCTAAAGCCATGCTCTGGCTGCTGGCCAGGCTATGTGCTGCCAGATTGCCACTACTTCAGCCACTGAAAGCCCTCAAGACCACAGGTAAGGCTGCTGGAGCCAGCGCAGGTGCTGGCCCCAGCTTCCCATACCCCACCCAGGACATGTTGTACGTCAGATTGTGTATGCACGGGCATTTCCTGCATCAGTGGCACATATTGTGCTGCTGCTCTTCATCCCTGGGGAAACACATGTTCCTGCCTATGTGGATGCACCGGTGGGAGCCTACGTTTGGGACAGGAGAAGCAGACAACTAAGAAGATAACTGTCAGGTCAGTTATTTTGCCCTGCTTCCCTGGCTCCTCTCTCTTTTCTCTCCCTCTTTGCCCCTCCCTTCTGCTTTTGTATTCAAATTTCTCTCTCCTTAGACGCAGTACATCCTTTTACAACACCTGATGAAATAAACTTCTGCCCAAGAAAGCTTGTGCTATATAGATCTACATCTACTTGGTTTGTCTATAAGGTTCAAATCTACCCTGCCTGGTAGGCACATGGCAGGTACTAGCTTAATCAGGAGGATGGGAGAGGGAAATGGAAAAGACAGGTAAAGGGTTTGTAGTTGGCAGATGGCCATTGCAAAGTGGTCAGTATTTGGAATGCACAGAAGTATCTTGCACCTCAAAGGGAGGAGAATATATCTCAGAAAGGGTGGTACTTCACATCTGTGCAAGATGCCAGCACCCAGAACTGGGAATAAAAACAATGGGGAATTATGCATTTGAGCAGGCAATGCCAAGCACTTATTATTAAGGCAAATGCAAGAATGCTTACTGGGCTGGTCTTCTCTGCACTGCTGTTATCAGCTTGCATGTTCTCTTCTGCAGAAGTTTGGTTGGCAATAGGGCTGGAGGGCTGGGTGTTCAGGTCCATCTATACAGTGCTTCAGTTGGGCTTTTGTATACTGAAGAGCTCCAAATCCATCAGGAACACCTTTAGACAAGTTGGCATCAGTCAGCTTTTTTTTGTTTATCCACTGTCTCCATGATAATGTGCATAATTATTTTAGTTTCTCATGCCAAAATCCTCTCCACCTCTCCATATTATGAACAACTTTCCATAATATGAACAAGTGGCTGGAGCATTATTGGAAGTCTATCTTTTTTTTGTTGTCAACTCTCTTATAAGCCACTTTCAAATATCTTGCTTTAATAAAGTACAGCATAGGATCCTGCTTGAGACCCTGCTTGGCCTTCTCTGTGCAATTTCTTTAAATTTGTCTTTGTGTCTATATCTGGACCTCTGCGCTTCATGAACCCTCTGGGCTTCATGAACCTTAGTCTCTGTCCAGAGGGTGAGGAGATCCAAGACCTCAGCACAGGTCCAGTTGGAAGCTTGACACAGTTTGTTAGAAAAATATACTGGGGTGCTTGCTAAGTATGTTGACTCCTGGTGCATGCTGGTAAAACCAGGGTATATGCCAGCATTTAAACAGGGAAGTGACATCTGGGTACCATAACCTCAAAGCAGTAGAGACTATGCAGACAAATAAAGCAACCAGGATTATGGGATTATGGCTGGAGGACTGGCAAAATACTTCAGAACCCAGATGCTATCATGTGAACATAACTATCATCTACTCCAGGATTGTCAAGCAATTGCCTGCAGCAGTGGCTCATCCAGTCTGTGGGGCTTCTCACTAAAGCTGCCAGAGCCTCTGCTTTGGTGTGGCTAGTAGCTGGTGGTTTAGCACAGTGGCTGCTCGACATAGGTAGTCTCTCATCCACCCTTTTCATACCACTGAATATAAAGTTTTTAATTACTGTTGGCAACAAAAATCAGAATGATAGGGGTGATTGTTGGCAGCATTAACCCCCTGGGTGCTGGCAGAAAATATTGCATGCTAATTTGAGTTTGACAGCCCTGATATACTACAATATGAAAAGACTCTAACAGAATTAGAAACTCTAGAACTATTTGTCAGTTTTGTCAATGGGAGTTTGTGTTACATGCTTGCTGTGCTTATTTGATCTGGAGAAGAGAAGACCAAGAGGGGATTTAATAGCAACCTTCAACTACCTGAAGGGTGGGTCCAAAGAGGATGGAGCTGGACTGTTCTCAGTGGTAGCAGATGACAGAACAAGGAGCAGTGGGCTCAAGTTGTAGCAAGGGAAGTTTAGGTTAGATATTAGAGAGAACTTTCTCATGAGGAGGTAGGTAAAGCACTGGAACAGGTTACCCAGAGAGGTTGTGGACTCTCCACCCTTCAAAGTTTTTAAGACCTGGCTAGACAAAGCCTTGGCTCAGATGATCTAGTTGGGGCTGGTCTTGTTTTCAGCAGGTGGTTGGACTAAATGACCTCCTGCAGTCCCTTCTAACCTGAATTTTCTATGATTCTATGATCTTGTTACATAAATGCAACTGGGTTAGCACCACTTTAAACCATCTGTGGCTAAACTCTTGGAGATACAGGGAGCATGCTGCAGGCAGTTCAAGCAAAGGGCAGATGCAGAGTGGTGCAGTTGCAACCCCCTTCGATCCTTGGTCCATCCAAAGTTTAAAACCAAGTGCCTGGCAGTGGCAGCAGCATTTCTATTCAGGCAGAAGTGAGGGAGTCCATTAATTTAATGGCTCATTATAATCTGCCTGAAGCTTTCTAAACTCTTCATTCCACAGGTGTTAATGACCCGCTACCCTTTTTAATGGTGTTAACGGTCCACTAATCAAGAGAGCCTTTCTTCTGTAACTCTTCTGTCTATTAGCTACTCCTGGTAACATCACTTCTATTTCACAGCCCTGTGGACTGTTTTTAACTCTAGCTTAAAATATGAACTCAGGTGTTAAAATGTTAACACAGGTGAACTTTAACTCAGGTGTGGAAATAACTTTCACCCAAGCATTGGAAACACTGTCAAGATGCTCAAGGAGGCTAGATTTTGTTTTATGAATCTGAAAAAAGATGTACTTTTAATTTTAATGACTACAGAACTAATGAAATCAAATATTTTGATTATTTCTTGCCTAGCTTATTGCATTTTTATACACAATATATGATATAGCAAATTAACGCACATTCCAATAAAGTTGTGTTTGTTTTTGCTTCAATCTTAAACTGAATAATGTAGCTCTAGGCCCCTAGCTTATTAGTAAAGCTTCTAGTTTATTTTTAACTGGAGAAAAATATGGGTTGTACCACATGTGGTAAGGCATCAAAACATCTGCACCCCTCTTTTCAAAATTTTAGATTTACTCATAGTTTAAGCTATTTCTTCTACTTCTGAGACAGTGAATAAGTTGAACCCAAGTGAGCTTCTGAAGGAGAGGCTAAACTTAGATGAAGGATCATGTAAGTAGGATACTTCCTGATTTCTTATTTTGGCCCTGTGCGCCTCGTACTTTGGTGAAAGAATAAATAATAATGCTTTCTTCTGTATAAGTTGTTTTTGAGTTTCTTTGCTAAATTGCTGTCACAGGCTCCTGAAGAAAAACTCTTGCTGGGTCTAAATACCCACTGATCATGCTAAAGTAGTTATGATTACTCCAGAAGCTGTAACCCATATCCTGGTCTAAGAGTGAGTGTAACCCAGGCACATGGGAACGCCCACCAGTTGTAGGGGGACTCTTAATGGGACCCCAAGAAGCGACAGCAATTCGGCTAGCTGAAGAATTGTAGTAAGAGACTTTCAGTCTCTCTCTCTGTATATTACAAAAGAAGCAAAGTTGACCTGCCCCCCGCCACCTCCTTTTTAGATGGATTTAAAAGGACAGAGTTGATAAACTTTCAGGGGCTACAGTTAGAGAAGAGCAAAGCTGTATGCATCTTGTGGCATTTTCTACACATGATCAGACTCATGTGCAAATCTGATGGCAGTGCATCCTGCAGTTGTGGTACCTCTGCTGGGATTGCCCTGACTGTTACCCTTCCTTTTTCCATCTCCTGCCCATTTCAGGGAAGCTTGGTTTGGATAGAAGGAGCTCCATAGTAGCCTTATGGTGGTGAAATCAGCTGTTAGACGGCAGAGGGCACTGTGGTGACATGCAAACAGCCTCTGGCACACGCCAAACTTACAGCTGAGTACAAGGTTGGGACTTCAATTTTGGGGATTTGTTTCCACATTTTCCAGGCTTCAAAGCAAGTCCATTTCCCACCATATCCCTTGACATTTTCCCTCACCTTTAATTGAAAGAGTGAGCAAGTCTGGCCTTGCTTAGCATATAAGATCTAGTGCACTCTTCAGTGTTGCTAGAGAACAGAAAACCACACTTTGAAAAAGGCACTTCTGATTTTAAAAGGCTGCTAGTTGCCAGTCTGGCAATGGCCCTGCTACAGATAACAAATGGGAAGGAAACCAGTACACTCTTTGCCATGACTAGGGCTACCACATTTCCAGTTCCAAAACAATGGACACCAGATGGGAGGGAGTGTGTTGGGGGCGGGGGGGGGTAATATGATCGGAGGGGGCAGTTTCTAAGTGTTACAGGAAATAACAAGTGTTATTGATTCAGAAATTAAATGTAAAACAAAAATAAAGCCCTGCCGGTGCCCCTCATTCCTGACCCATAGTCCCCTGGCTCTGCTGGTGGCCCTCACTCCCAACTCACAGTCCCCTGTCCTCCCCAGGCCCTGCTGGTGCCCCACACTCCCAACCCACAGTCCCCCGCCCCCTTCGCCTATGCTGCTGCCTCTCACTCCCAACCCGCAGCTCTCCTGTCCCTGCTGCTGACCCCCACTTCCAGCCCGCAGCCCCCTGGTGCTGCCAGTGCCCCACACTCTTGACCCAGTCCCCTGCCCCTTCTGGTGCCCCTCACTCCCAAGCCACAGCCCCCCAGCCCTGCTGGTGCCCCTCACTCCAGACCCACAGCCACCAGCTCCTCCGAGTCCTGCCAAAGGGGGCCCTCAGCTACAATCGTCCCGACTGGGGTGGATCATGGAGGCTGCGGTGGCTTTGATTCATGCAGGTGGTGATGGAGTGAGTCTAGCTGGAGGGAGGAGGAGAGGAGGCCTGTGGCACCCCCTAACCTGGGCTGGGGCTCCTGTGCCATGCCATGTGGCCTGGCCATGTACCCCCACCTTGGGCAGTGTCTCTTGGCTTCCCCACCCCTGCAACCATGGGCACCGGCCCCAGTACTGCTGGCCCCCCCTACCCTGCCCCAGCCCCAGCCCCAGCCCCCTTTCCTCAGTGCCAGCAGGCACCCACCCCCCTGACACACACACACAGAGCCCCCCAGACAGTCCTCAAGCTCTGGCCCTCCAACACCTGCTCCCCATGGACTTACCTGCATCCAGCTGCCGAGGCTGCTCCCAGCACCCTGCCTGGCTGTGGGCTAGCCATGAACATGTGTGTGCTCAGACACATGTAGTGTCCCCTGTCTCCAGTCGCCCCACAAAGCTCCTTGCAGCCTGAAAAGCTGCCAGCCTGCAAGGAGAAGCCCACAGTTTCCTCCTTTAAAGAGGAAAACCCACGTTTTTGCATAGCAAATGGATCCCTTGTAAACACGCATGCTGCTAGGGCAAGCCAGGAAATGCATTTCTACCAGCATCGGTGTTGTAAAAGGACTAGCAGAGTAAAGGACATTTGTTCATATTTCAAAAAACTGCTCAGACAGAGATCAGAGGACCCAAAAAGAGGTTTTGTCTAGGAAAACCCGGACATGTGGTAACCCTAGCTATGACTTCTGCAGTAGACGCTGTTCTTCAAAAGGGCTGGCTGTGTGATTTGGCCTGACATGGTTACTTTTAGATCCTGGACACTCCAGGGGCAACAGAGAGAAAACAAAGGAAGGACTTTGATTTTGTGTGGCGTGGTAAGTAGGTTAGCAGCAAGAGCTTTTCCAGAGGCTGGATGAAAAGCCATTGCAAACAGCTGCCTGTCAAAGTATTTCCCAGATGAAGGCAGGAAGGATGAAGTGAGCTGGCTATGACAAGGCATTTGGTTCAGGTTCATCACAGCTCTCCTTAATTTGGGGTGGGATAGCATCGTTTAGCTCTGGTGCTGAAGCCAAGAAAATCATCTGTCATATGCTTCCACTAAGTTGTTGGAAGGAAAGGCCTGAGTCTGAGCTCAGAGGCTGATGGGCGTGTCACTGACAATCTAGCTCCAACTCCTAAATACTTGCCTGGAATCCAAATATGATCTCTGTTTGCAGGAAACTAAAATCTCTCTGGTGAGCTGAGACCTTCCATAGGCTATTTGGGACCCAGCGGAGAACCTCTGGTATGCTGCAGACCCTGTCTGAGCTGGAACAAGTTTGTAATTACTCATTACAAGAACATTTGTAATCATTTTTAGAAATTATGAGTCAACTGAGTGACAGACTGTACTTGCTACCTATTGGCTATAAGGTTAACAGGTGCTGTTCAAATGCTTCCTCAAAGCACCTCTGTCCCAATCTTCTGTCTTAAGTGAGCTCTGCCAAGGCAACTCAGTCTTGCTCTACAAGCACCCACCAATTCCAAGCCAGCAATCTCTACATATCAGTGCAAGTACATTTTAATCCTGGGTGGTTGGACCATTGGCCACTACAATTTTAGGTCTGTCCTCAGCCAAGATCAACACATTGCACTGTGGTTTTAAGATACAGATAAACAGTCACTAGAGTCTAGGTAGAAACTAACCTTTGCTCCTGATCTAAACTGAACAGGGAGGAAAGGGCACAGTACCAAATCCCACTCTCTCCGTGACTTCATCCATCCGGCGTTCACTGACAGGCGGGTTGCTTGTGAATGACCATTGTTCACTGCAGTAATGCTGGGCTCTGTACAAAGCCATTTCCCCTTTGCTGTGTCTCCCTTCTCTCCCCTTTCATCACAGAAATAGAACTTAAATGTGTCTCGATTCAGGCAGTGGTGAGTGACTCATGCCCTACCCCAACATCCTGGGACACGCATGCCTGAAATGCTTCCTCGCTGTTCTTTACAAGTGAGCAGGGTTTCTGTTGTTTCAGCCAAGCCCCATTTAAAAGGCTTCAGAGCGTGAGGTCAGCACCCTGGGGGCCGGAGGCTGGCACAGATTTACTTTTGGGATTGGCTGGAAGCTCAGCCCTCTGGTGTCAGTTCAAAGCAGCCTGAAGAATCTGCTGCCTGCCTCTTCACCTTCCTTTGCTCTTTGCAGACTCAGAGAGCTACTAACTTCAGCTCCTGCACTCTGGCATCTGGCCTCTGTTTCTCTCCTGCCCTGAGGTATTACCTTTCCTGTTGAGGCCACTTCGTGAGACTGGACTTTGAGCACTGAGTAGAGATATCTCTTCTTGCATATTAAAAATGACTTAACCTCTGTAATGCAGGCACTTTGTGTAAAGTGCCCCTATGGAGGGGCACTGTAGGGAGATCCTTCAGTGGCACAGGTCGCCTATTAAGGTGGCCATCATAGAGGACAGTCCAGTTGTCCTCTGCCCTCTATTGATATGAAACTGGACGCCTTTATGTCCTCTATTTTTCTCTTGAAGAAAAAAATAGGGGACATAAAGGTGTTGGGTTTCGTATCAATAGAGGACAGAGGACAGAGTAGCAGAAAACCAGAATGTCCTCTATGATAGCTACCCTAGCGCCTATACACATACAGGGAGTCAGCTCCAACGTGTTGGAAATCCAGCACGGCGGAGCAGACTCAATTAAACTGAGTTTGCTGGAGCACAGAAATTACAGTGCTCCGGCAGACTCTAGTGTCATTGTGTATCAGCGTCCCCATGCTGAAAAATGGTGGCGGGGCACTTTGAAATAAAGCTTGTTGAATGAGCTTTAGTTCAAAGTGCCCCACCAACATTTTTTAACATGCGGGACACCAATATACATGATGCTTGGGTGCTTTTACTTAGCGTGGCTCACTAATTAAAGCACCTCCCCCCCATGCCTCCCAGAGCACGTGTAAAACTGCCAACAGAGCTTGCACTGGTGCTTATATATCGTCCCTCCCTTGGTAGCCAGCAGAAAGGATGGGGCCAGTGGAAAGCAGCTCTGATTTATGTTAGGGGATCGGTACATCCAGGATCAAAGCCACACAAAGGCAGGTTTTTGGCCGCAGCTGAGGATCTGAAGCAATAAAATTACAGAATCAGTGATTGCTCACCAATAATCACTTGTAGCCATCTCTGATGTGAAACACAGCAGCCATTTAGTTCCAGAAAAAATTGTACAAGTTCTCAAGGAATAAGAGAAGTATAATGTTCCTGTGTGTCTTAAGCTCCATACTGATGGCAATTTGTGGAGATTCTCCTCTGGCTGACTTGCTAATGCCTATCTTTTGGAGCCCAAGGCTTGTCCCTGTTGCTGCCATGAAATCTCAAGTGTCCATAAAGTGAAATGCCAAGCAGCCGTGTATTTACTGCAAGTGATCTCTGCCAATGTTTACACTTACTTGGCTTGGTGGGAGGAAATTCCGGAGGAAGCCAGCATCCAAGCCCCCCAAGCACAGGTACGTCTGCAGTCTTCTGGCAACTCCCCCAGAGCTGGTGAAGGGACCATGAACCATGCCATGTCTTCACACACGTTCGCCAGCTGCTGAGAGGTGGAGCAATTCTTGTGGAGTGAATGGTTCTGCTGCTCCAGGTGGCCTCTGAGTGTGCAGCATCTATAGTGTAGACAGGCTTAAACCTTGTCTGTACTAGCCCTGCTGTTGAATGAAAGAGAAAAGGGAGAAACCATAGGAGCTGCCGAGGTAAGCACAAGCAGGCCTAAGAAGCAGAAAGCTGACCCCTAGCCCACCTTTTTTCATGGTTCTTGCTATCTGCAAGTTGCTGCTGAAGCCCTGTCAGCATGATCAGGGCTTGCCAAGACACATTGACACATCCCTTCCAGGTTTCATTTGCCTCCTTGATCAAATATTGGATGAGTGCAAAATTAAACTTGCAAATTGCAGCCTTTTCTTTCCCTTTCTATATTTTTCAGTGACGGCTTCATTATTATGCACATCTGTTATGCACATACCTTAGATGGCTCAGTTTTTGAGGAGGAAGAATTAGCTAGAAATAATTGTTTGGGCCAAGAACACCCAGTGTTTAAATTTCTCTGCTGTAGTCTTTTCATTATTAATTAAGAGTAACCTTGGAAATATCTAATTTAAAAATTTGATGGAGCTACTATGACAAAATCTGCTTCAAGTATGTTATCTGATTTTTTTTTTTGATTTGCGCATTTAAAAAAGTCAGCTTGGATACGGACTGCTACTTATTCACAGCTGACTGAACACAAAAGACACCACATGAGGCGGATTCAGAAAAAAAATCTTATATGCAAACCATGAAGTTTGATCATATTGAATGCCACTGGAATAGCCAGTGAAGAGAAGCTGTCAATACTCTCTGCTGCCTGGAAGATGTTTGGGGCAGGGAGCATCTTTCTGCTCTATGTTGGTACAGCCTCATACAATCTGTCTTTGACTGGCGGTTCTACATGCTACGGCAATACAAATAACATTTTCTGTTAGCCTCTTCCAGCATTGTGATGACTCACATTGTCGCTTCTCTTGGGTGGAGGAAAAATGGACAGTGACTGACAGTTACTAATTAAAATCAAATTCTACCAATTTTAATCAGCCAAAAGACCTGACCTCTTCTATAAGTCCTTCCAAGGGCGCACTATTTGTGGTTCTCTGCAATCAGCTGTACGTGGGAACATCTCTGTATCTCTTGGGATCAGCATAATGAGGCAAAGAGAGGTTGCTGCTACCATTCTCAAAATTGGCCAGCGCATCTGGGAATGGCCCAGGAATCTGGGTGCTCAACTTGAGACATATTGGGCATGTCTACACGTTCATTAATGCACAGTAGTGACTGTGATTACGTTTAGTACTTGCTTAATGAAGTACTAAGTAAATGCGCACTAACTAGAGTTACTGTTCAGTAGAACCGGCAAACACCTTTTTAGTGATGCTACTGTGCAGTAGCTTAATAATACTGCACAGTACCATATTAGCAGTATCCATGCTGCGATGTGCTACTGTGCAGTGTTATTAGGCTACTGCACATTAAGCGTCTTGTGTAGATGTGTCCAGTGAGTATGTCTGCATGGCAGAAGGCAGTGCTACCTGAGTTAGTTGTGAAGGAGCTAGCTTGGGTACTGGAAACAGCAGTCATATTCGTGCAAAGCTTCAGCTGGGTTAATAACTTCCAGTTTCTCAAGAATGATCAAAATATAAACAATTATGAATTAGAACGTCTTCCTCCAAAGCATGAGATCTTCAAATTAGTCAATCTCAGGATATTTTTATTTGCCTCATAGGCTTTGGGTTCCTCATATTCAGCTGTTGCAGTTTTTCTGTAACCACGAAGATAAGACACTTCCTTTATTTTATTTTAAGCAAAAGACAAATGTATCGCTTAGCGTGGCAGGTACCTTTGGTGCCTGCCACTTTAAGAGGTTTGAGGAGGCTATGGAGCAGTTGGCAGGTTGGGTGTGGCCTAACGAGGCGGTCACATGACTGCAAGAGGGCTCCTGCATTGGAGGGTGGGGTTGGGCAGCCTCTATATAAACCCAGGCCCTCAGAGCTGAGCTGGCAGTTGCTGCAGGAGTAACATTGTTAGCTGGAGCTGCTGCTCCCACAACACCTGGAGGTCAGGGTAGGGGCTGTGGGGATGGAGGAGGTTCCTGGTCCTGGGATGTTGTAGCAAAACCCCCAGTTTTTCTTTTTTTTTAAATTTAAAAATGCATTCCCTCCCCTTTCCTAACCATTTCCAACTTTTTCTCTCCCTCTCTATTCCCTATAGATAAGTATAAGTGACCTAAGACATAGGATAAGCTTCAGCATTTTATTTTGGTAGCAAGTTGTATTTGTTTTGTTTTTTGTCCTTCTTTATATTGTATAATTCTTATGTTTATATTGATTTTTACTGTTCTATATTACTGTTTTACTGGTATTATATGATTTAGGCCTACATATGTAAGTTAGCATAAGTCACGTCAAGTTTCCATTTTGTTTGTCAAGTCTCTATCTTGTCTCCAGGCCCCCTTGTGTAACTTATGACTCACACTTACCCCTCCTATGTAACTTGGTTCCTGAATGAATGGGGATGAATGAGGGTACTTGAGAGACAATGGCAGTAGATCTAAAAATAGCTTCCTCTGAATGACCGAACCATCAACACCAATACCGGGACCAATGATCCAGCCATTGGAACCACCCTCAGCATTCAAGAAACAAAAGATGAGGCAACCCACCATTGTGCCAAGACTGCACATGCTTAGTAAGAATACCTGGAGCCCTCTGGAACAGGACTTGGACAGGCCCTCCCCATAGAAGATCATAGGTAGTCTGCCCCATAAAAGGGGTAGTGAAGATGTCCTTGGGACGCTCTCCCCATCTGGACCAGCATCATGCCACACCACCTATCCACCCAGAGGCCCTGCTAGTGACCTCCCTCTGGACAACACCCGCTGGACAAAGACCCCTTTCCAGCCTGGATAGGTAGCTATCACCCCCTATCCCCTCTTCAACCAAGGACTTGGACTCTGCTTCTCTTCCCTACCTGGACTCCCTAGCTGGACTTCCCTAGCTGGACTTCCCTAACTGATAACTTCATGGGGCTGTGTGGTGTGTTGTCTGTTTAATAAAACTGTTATTTGGACCCCTGAGTTGGGTTTTGCTTTACTACAGTTCAACCCTGCTCCAATCTCTGCTCCTCTAACTTTTGTTTCATTTCTCCCTCTCCTGCTTCTGGATCACCGCCACCTCCAACACCTGTCCTGAGCTCCTCTCTGCCTTCAAACCCCATTACTTTGCTGCTGTCTTATCCCCTTTGCCTTTTTTCCGGATCGCAGCCACTGTTATTGCCTTGTCCCCACTGCCTTTTCTCCTGAGCTCCCAGGTTTCTGCCTCAGTTTCTTTCCTGGCTGTCTCCTCCTTGCCACCACTTATCTGTCCTCCCCCCCAATATCTCAGCTGTCTGCCTCAGTTTCTAGCCCCAAGCTCCCAGGTTTCTACCTCTCTCTCTTTCCTGGCTGTCTCCTCCTTGCCACCACTTATCTGTCCTCCCCCCCAATATCTCAGCTGTCTGCCTCAGTTTCTAGCCCCAAGCTCCCAGGTTTCTACCTCTCTCTCTTTCCTGGCTGTCTCCTCCTTGCCACCAGGCTTTTCCCCTTGCACCAGTGACCTTGAGTAACCCTGGGGCCTCTCGGTCTTAAGTAAACCCAAGTCTCAGTTCCTCAGCTAGCTTCCCTATAGTCCATCGGTTCTAAGCCTGGTTCTGGCAACTTTCACTCCCTGCACTTTAACTCTCTCTCTCTCTCTCTCCTTTTTCTTCCCCCAGGTCCCCCAAGCACACACATACATACCGTACCATCCAAGTTAGGAACTTACCTGTGTGTATGTATAGGTGGGTTGTGAACACGTGTGTGTATATATAATTATTGTTATTGTGTGCATGATATACGAATTAGTGATTTGTGTATGTATACTGAATATGTGAGTATGGACAATTGATTTTTGTCTAACTTTTGGGGTGTATAATGTATGTGCTTGAATTGGTGATAGGTATGCATGTGCCTAGGCTGGTTTGGATGTGTACATGCCTGAGTTGGTAGCGTGTGTGTATGTACCTAATTGATTTGTGTGTTTGTATATGTGTAATTGTCACACCCTTCTGTCTAACAGTGCAATATTGAGATCCCGAGAGTTAACCTGACCCCACAGGGCAACAACGTGACCTAAAACTACACCCTGCTGGGGCTGAATGGTGTGGTGGGGCTGCCTGTGGCGGGATGGTCTCCAGGAATTGTCACACCAGTGTCTCCCCAGTGAAAGGTGAGGATGGGCGTGCTGGAAAGCCTCAGCCCCCATGACCTGGTGGGTTACCCCATAGAGGGGACAGGCAAGGGGTTCAGGCATGTATTCAGGCCTGAGACCCAAGGGGTGTAAGGCCCAAGAGCCCTGGTGAGGAGGTGTGTAAGAGTAGGCTGTGCAGAGTATGGTCTGTATGCAGGGGCCCAAAGAACTGTGCATATGCCAGCCTAAGTAGAAAGGGAGCTGTGTCTGGAGGGGCCTGAGAAGGTGGACCCGTATGGGAGTATGAGGGTGAGTGGCTCAGTACCTACCAAAAGTAACCTCGCTGGTCCATGCTGGGGCCAGAACCAGACTGGTAGAAAGGCCAGGGTGCCCACTGCAAGGGATGGCCAGGGCTAGAGGCAAGGAGTCCTGACTGGCCTAGAGGCAAAGTCAGGGCCAGTGAGGCAAAAGATCCCAGAGAGGGCCACAGCCACAAGGAAAAAAGGGCTTGGGGAATTCTGCCATCCAGAATGAGGGTAGAGTAGACTGCCTGAGGAAGAGGCATCCAGGTGGGGTCTGAACATCAGGCAGGCATAGAGTGAGGTCCATTGTGAGGCCAGAACCATATAGTGATGACATCTGCAAGGCATGGGACACAGTGTAGGGATGGTGTGGAGCTGTGTATTATGCCCTTAGCATTGGGCAGTGAATGAGCAGCCTCCTGCCTTATGAACAACTACTCATCAGTTACATCAAAGGCGAGGCAGGTGGGTGGACGGCCCTAGACAGGTGGGTGGGCCAATGATTAGACCGGCCACAAAACACACCTAGTCATCTGAATCCAGGAGCTGGGTCTTTAAGGAAAAAACACCAAATAGCATGAGACTTACAATAATAATGCAAGAGCTGGCAATACCGAATGAGCCTATCACCTGTCAGCCACGCTGGAAAACAGGTTAAAAACAAGAAGCCATTTCTCTTGGGGAAAATATATTTGATACACAGACACACATCTGCATCTGCAGCAAGCTTCCCTGAGGAAAAACACCATACACACAAACCTTTTTGACAGAAATACATCACCTCCATATGTTCCCACCTCCATTATAATGTGCTCCAACTTCCACCAACCTCCACTTACTCTTTTTTACTTTCTCCCTTGCTATCTGCCCCTCCCTTTCCTTCCTTCTATCGTCTCTCCTGTCTTAGTCCTTCTTCTCTTCCCTTCTCTGTTTGATCTCTCTCTGTCCCTACCCTCCATTCACACTGTATGACCAGACCCTTTTGTACCTCTCAGCCTTCTTTGGGGGCAGAGTATTGTGGCCGCATGTACATTCATGCACAGAACAGATTACTCATGGCTACAGCTGAAAGGGAACATTGTGTGTTTGTGTGTGTCTGTCACTGTGGGGGGGAGGAATATGTCCCCACTCCTCTCACGTTGTAGAGCACATCCAGATGAGCACAGACATGTGGTATATTGCACTGCAGACCTGTTTGTGGTGCCACACATTGCACATGAAGGCATTTCTATGCTGCTACTTTGCAGCATGGGTTTTTTTTTTAACCTTGGGACCATAGATGGTAGAAGGCCAGGGCTAATGGGGCTCAGCCCACCAAAACAAGGGGCAGCAGTGGCAGTGCAGAGGGCTGCGGGGCAGCCCAGGCACAGGCTCCGGGTGGCTGCAGTGGGGGGAGGAGAAGGGCGCACGCAGTCACAGACATATAGCCACAGCCTGCAGCATCCTGGCTGCGTGCAGAGCGCTGCCCACCACAGCAGGTAAGCCTGTTGTGGGGGGACAGATAGAGGCCCCCACAGTGAGTGAGGGAGTAGGGCACTGGCAGGGACAGTGGTGCAATGGATCAGCTCCAGTGGTGCAATGGGTTAGCACATGGTACTTATAAGGCAGTACTGAGGAAGTGATGCCAAGGTTGTGAGTTCAAGCCTCACCTGGAGCATTTGACTTTTTACAAGAAATAATGGCCACAAGCTAGCAGAGAGCAGATTTAGATTGGACATTAGGAAGAACTTCTTCACAGTTCGAGTGGCCAAGGTCTGGAACGGGCTCCCAAGGGAGGTGGTGCTCTCCCCTACCCTGGGGGTCTTCAAGAGGAGGTTGGATTTGCATCTAGCTGGGGTCATCTAGACCCAGCACCCTTTCCTGCCTACGCAGGGGGTCGGACTCGATGATCTATTGAGGTCCCTTCCAACCCTAACATCTATGAATCTATGACAAGGGCTGTGGTGAATAGCGCCCTAGGGCTAGGGTGGGTCGTGGGGCGCTCAGAGCCCAGGCGACTTGTTCAAGTCTGTGCTCCACTTCCCGCCTACTCTCCTCTACTCTTGGAGTTCCATGAATAGGTCTGAGACCTGCGATTTTAGGTCATCCTAGCCCACATCTGACCATAACCTGCCCCACCAAGTCCTACATCAGAACTAGGTCAGGATGAAACCCATTTCTGAAGGCCTAGAGACCTGAAACAAAGAAGCTCATGCATCTGCTGCAGGGATCCCATAGGATTTTTCTTCCACCAGCTGATCCACATCATCTACCACATAAACAAGGGTAGGGAGGGGGGTAGGGGACAAAGAAGGAGGAGTTTTCACTCCTGTGCCTCTTGCATCATGTGGGTTTTTTTTGCTGTTTTCCATTGTAGACAATGCTTCATCTCCCTTGAGGGATGGGTCTCCCCCTGCCCAGAACCTGGGCCTAGAGAGCAGACAAACTACTTTTTTAGCCATTCCTAGCCCTGACTGCTCCTGTCAAGCTCAGAGGCTTGGGCCATTTTCCTGGTTTATGATGCAGTGCAGCCCCATCGTGAAGTGCGTCTAGTTTCCTGTTATTCAATGCAGGTGAACTCACGAAGCCTATGACCCCCCTCCTTGCAAATGGTTTCTGCTCTGAGTGTGTTTTCAGTAGGCCTCGATCTCCTATCCTTGTAAGCAGAGCTAGTGGTGGCTGCACAGATCCCTACATTTTGGGGGTCCCACTCTGTCAGCTCTTACAACCTCTTTTTATTGTGATTCCCAAATCCTTTCTAACCTCCTCACAAAATTGTGCACTTTGCTACCATCCTCTGCTTCACTGTATCAGAGCACAGCCCAGCCACTGACTGCTGGATTTCCCCAGCCCCTTGTGAGCGATGGGAAGGGTAGAATAGAATCAGGAGCCAAAATGTGCAGGCAGGGCATGGAGTGGGGGCCTGAGTTGGTCATGGTCCTGTGGTGAGTGAGTGCCAGAGGTGAAGTGAAAATTGGGCTCCCAGCCTTTGTCCTCCACAATGGGTGTGTCTACACATGCAATAATATGTGAGCAGTTTAATCTCGAGTAAACTACTCAAGAGTAAACTCTCCCAGGCATGTGTCTGCATGTGCAGGGACACAGGAGCAGATTTGCTGCTCTGAGCAGCAGACTGCTCTCACCCCCTTTGGCCCTAGCATGGGCCCCTGCAGCAGCCAGTGGGGGCTCAAAGCCTAGGATGATCAGATCCCTAAAGTGTAAAAACAGACCATTGGTTTAACCGTGGGCTGGCAGGACAGTTGTTTCCAGGCAAGGCTTAGGCTATGTACACACATTCAAATAATCTGGGAGAATTTTCCCAGGTTTGATTTTGTGGGGAAAAAAACCACAAAAAATCTTACTCAGAGCCACGTGTACAGGCATTCAAATGCTGGGGCCCTGAAGGGTGGACAGCTTGCAGGGCTGACACTGTGCAGCCAGGGGAAGGTCCTGTGCATGTCTCAGTATGCTCTGCAGGCTTCCTTAGTCTGCCTGGCAACAAATGATAGCAGATGATAGCAGTGCAGAGGGCAGCCCTGACTGGCTAACCCAGACTACCCATGGTCAGCCTGTGCTTTTAGCACATACAAACATTCACTCTCCCAGGAGAAACTCTCCTGGAAGTGATGTAACCATGGTTGTGCCCAGGTTATTTTTCACCTGTAACGACCATTTTTACTCTGGGAGAAAAAGCCCAGAGTATAAGGGTGTTTTGGTATGTGGTGCTGAGCGCTTAAATTAGCAAGCTGCACTAATTAAAAGGCTTGCTAATTAGCGACTCTTCTGTGTCAGGTGTATCAGCATCCCCACACTAAAAATGGCAGTGGGGTGCTTTGAACTAAAGCTTATTGAATGTGTTTTAGTTTGAAGTGCCTCACTGCCACTTTTTCAGCATAGGGACGCTGATATACGTGATGCAGAAGGCTGCCAAAGTGCGTTGATTTCTGTGCTCCGGCAGACTCAATTGATCAAGTCTGCTCCCACATGCTGGATTTCCAGCACGTCAGAGAAGGCTCCTCGCACATTTGTAGGAGCCCTAAATATTGTACACTTGTGGTTTCTCATGGGAGAGCAGTGACTCTGTACAAGGCCTTAGATGGCAATTAAGTTGAATTAGCCACAATTGTTCCATGGCCCAGTCACAGGGACATCATGTGGGGCAATGGGTTTGTCCCTCTAAATCTGGGGTTTGCTGCCAGACAAAGTGCTCAAATCCAAATCAACCTGGGTGTGTGCTTTTAGGTTAATTTTGCTTTTAGCCACAGCTTGACTAGAATCTCACTTGAATTAGCCCCTGATTGTCTCGGGGGCAAAAAGTGTCATGTCATAGGATTCTTCATAGGTCTTCACCTGCACGATGGCTGAAAGGGGCCTCAGGGCTATGGTTGATCACAGGATGAACACAAACCACCACTATGGCCCTGTAGTCAACAAGGCTAATAACGTACTGGGATGTATTAGCTCAGGGGTGGGCAAAATGCGGCCTGGGGGCCGGGTGCGGCCTGCCAGGTCATTCTATCCAGCCCGTGGGGCCCCTAAAAATTTTAGAAAATTAATATTAATGTGCCCTGGGCTGCCTGCCATGCGGCCTTCGATGGCTTGCCGAAACTCAGTAAGTGGCCCTCTGCCCAAAATAATTGCCTGCCCCTGAATTAGCTGATGTGCTCTGAGCAGGGCTAGGGAAGCGATACTTCCTCTCTACTCAGTGTTGGTGAGATCCCAGCTGGCGTACTGTTTCCAGCTCTGGGCGACACACTTCAAAAAAGATGTGGAGAATCTTGAAAGGGTCCAGAGAAGGGCCACAAGAACGATTAGGGCCTGGAGGACAACCCTTATGAGTAAAGACTAAGGGATCTGGGAGTGTCCAGCCTGGGGAAGAGAAGACTGAGGGGGACTTGGTGGCCATCTATAAGTATGTAAGGGGGGAATACCGAGAGCTGGGAGAAAAACTGTCCACTAGGTCGCCCCAGGGGAAGACAAGGAGCAACGGCCATAAGCTGTTAGAGGATGGTTTCAGGTTGGATGTGAAGAAGAACTTCTTTACCGTAAGGGTGACCACAAACGGGATTAACTTCCCAAGGAGGTGGTGCAGTGCCCGACTGTGGAAGTCTTCAGGAGGAGACTGGGCAGACGCCTTGTTGGGATCATTTGATCTCGGCAATATTCCTGCCCAGAGCAGGGGGGCTGGACTCGATGATCTTTCGAGGTCCCTTCCAGCTCTTAATTTCTGTGAGTGTATGAAGGGGGACAACTGCTTGTGCCTCTGTAGGATCCCAGAATAAAAGGCAGGAGAAAACCCACATCTGGGTTTAGCCCCAGGCTGCTGCAGAGGCTGCAGGTTGGGAGGTGGAGAGTGGAGGGCACAGGGTGGCCCTACCTGCACCTTGGTAGCCACCTCTCTCAGAGCATGAAGACTGATGAGGAGATCCAGCACAGGATCTGGTGCCAAGTGCCTCCTTTGAGAAACTGCTTTGGCATGTCTTTATTCCTTGCCATCTCGGGAAAGACACCGAGGTCCAGGTCTGCAAAGCAGTCCTCCTGCCCGCCCGCCCGCTCTCCTCCACG
>NW_005842186.1:1051775-1052029 GCF_000455745.1 Alligator sinensis | reverse complement strand
CACCCCGCGGGGGGCCGACACTGCGCGCGGATGCTCGGCCCGCTGCGCCCCAGACCAGTGCTCTGCCCCCGCTCGGCCGCGGCCTGACACCCGGGGCAGACCTCAAGGAAACGGGGGAGGAGTGGGCGCCCCCTGGTGCAGCCCCAACGCAGCGGCTCCTGGGGGCGAAGCCTCGTGCCCTGGGGGAAGGGGACGGGGGACCCCTGCGCGGCCCGGCCGGGCCGGGGGGCTGCAGCATGGAGCCTCCCCCGCAG
>NW_005842186.1:1026241-1051353 GCF_000455745.1 Alligator sinensis | reverse complement strand
CTTAGGCAGGGGCACTTAGTTGGGGGGGGCTTCTATTCCACTTAGGTGGAGGGCAGGGCTCTTAAACGATTGGGGAGCCTAAACCACGTAAGGCGGGGAGGGTGTCCAGGCTGTAGCCGTGTTGGGGAGGCTTCTCAGCCACTTAGGGGACGCTCCTAAATCACTGCAGTGACTCCAAAGCAGAAGGCTCTGCAGGCCGGGGCGGGCGTTTGTATTCCTTGACTGTCTGTGTGCGCTTCTCTGGCCCCCAGCGCACCAGCTGCAGAGCGTGCGCCCACGGGGGTGCACGGGGCCAGTCCAACATTGCTTAACTTCACTGTTTGGGCCGAGATTCGACTCTCCCGGGAGTTTCTGTGCAGCATGGTTGCCTGGGGAGGGAAAAGGCTGGGGGAGGATCCCACCAATTTCTTCCTGCAGAAGGCAGAGACGTGTTCAGAGCCCTGCTGGTTTCCCAATGCGTCCCAGCGCAGGGTCTCGGGCCAGCCCGGGCTGGGTGGGTGCTGGCAGTGCCCGAGGCTGCTTGCCATGGCTCTGGCGTTGCCGTGCTGGAAGGAGCGGGCTCGCTGCTCGTTCTTGGCCCGTGCCCAGGGTAGGCGGATGGCCAGCCTGAGGGAGGTTCCTGAGGTGCTGGCAGGAGAGGAGGCACCGCCAGGGAGTTTCTGTCCAGGGCTGGCAGTACATCACAGGCTGATATGGGCTCTTCTCAAGACCAGGTCCTCAACTCATATTGCTCAGCCCCATCTGGTTTGTACCCTTACAAAGCTGCCAGCCTCCTCCAATTTTTCCACCTCCCAATACTATTCTGTCCAGTCGGAGAGATTTTCCTGGGCTCCTGCCCCTGGAGCATGAAGTCAGCTGCAGGCTCAGTTTCTTAGGACAGGGTTGCTGGTGGCTGCTGTGAAGGGGCTCAGTTGCATTGGGGCATCTTTCATACCAAACCGGCTAGGAGCTGTAGCTGCCTGGGAAACTCTGCTGCTGGGAGGGGCAGTCTCTGGCTTTGTTCAGGATGCAGCTCAGCGCGGTAAGCACCAGGTCTATTCCCCTGTAAGGTTCCTGGAAGCTGGCTCCTCTCAAGGGCAGTGCATGTGATTATGATGCTGGGAAACACTGACTGCGCTGCTGCCTGGGAAGCAGAACTTGTAAGGCTGCTGATACATGGCATTGGTTGAGGAGCATTGTTCTGGGCACAGGCCGAGTTGGACGTCTTGGAAGCTGGAAAAGTGACCCCAGAAAAACCCACGTATTCTGAGGCAGAACAAAAATTCTTGCCTAGGGTTCCCGTGGGTTAAGATTATTCATCAGCGTGCTTGCTGGCCTCAGCATTTTGGGAGGATGGATGGGGAGTGGACATGTTCCAACCATTTCCTTTGTGTCCGGAGTGACACACAGAGCCCGGGGGACTGAGTCAGATTAAACAGCTGAGCTGAATTTTTATCTAGAATTTAGGCTGAATGTGATATTAAAAAATGTTAACTTCAAAGTTACGTTTCCGTTTCAGGGTCCTACCTGTTCATTACAGATAACCACAAAGCGTATGCTATGCTGTGTTGCTTTTCAGCTGTAAATTAGCCTCTGCTACTGTGAGTACTACCCAGTCAAGTTTAGGTATCTCATGATTGCATTCTAGATATCTCCCAAGACTCCTGTTAGTGAAAAAAATCAGAGGGGAAAACAGTTGAGGTTAGTGATACTCAGCCTTCAGCCCAGGGTCTAAAGCTGGCCATGGGGCCATGTCACCTAGCCCATGGGGTTCCCCACAGGTCTGGAAATTTGCTAGTGGGGTAGCGGTAGCATTAATTACCCTGGCTCTGGAAGCTGCAGCAATTAATGTTGCCACCCCTCCCCTGCTGCCAAATTTCCAGACCTGTAGGAAGCCCCATGGGCTACAGGTGGGGCTGGGCCAGCATGTGGAGTTGCTCCAGCCCGATCCAGCATATGGGAATGGGCTGGTGTGTGGGTCTGCTCCACAGCTGGATCCAGTGGTGCCAGCTCCATGCTGGATCTGGCCTGTGAACTGACACTGCCTATGGGATCTGGTCTGTGGACCAGCCCCAAACCTCTCATCCAGCCTGTGAGGTACCACCCTCCAGTTCCAAAGGAGAGAATGGCACAGCATGAGTGGCGATGGTCTCGGGGTCACCCCAGGGACTTGGGAATCATTTACAAGACAACAAAATCCCCTTATCACATCTGCCAAGGTATAGGTACTGCTGAATAGGATAGCTTTAAAAAAATCTAGTTTCTGATACTTTGACAACTGAAAAGATCAAAGTGGACAGTGGCCATTTAAATGGCTTTTCTCTATTCCTGCCAGTAGTTCTGAGATGCGAAGGGGAAGTATAGAAAGGGCTCTGGAGAAGCTTTTCTGCATGCATTTCTGGCTCCATTGGAACAGTTTTCTATAAAAAGGAAAAAGGTTGGGTAGGGGATCTCTGAGCCACCAGAGGTTTGTTTGTCACTTGGCCAGTATTGGTGTCTGTTTCCGGCAGGAAAACTAGAGAGAATATAACTTCCTGCATCTCGCTGCCTTGTGCCACAGCAGGAGGAAATAAGAATGTGAGGGAAGGAGACAGAGCGGGAGGTTGATCCTGGAGGGAGCCAGCTGCTTACCAAGGTCATATTTTGGGAAGGAAGGAGGCCAAGCCGGATGCAAAAGGAAGCCAGCATCTCAGGATGGCTGTTTATGAAACATGTGCGGGCTGTGCTTCGTTGACTGGAGGCTTTGGTAGTCCACAGCACCCCATGGACACTTAACTAATGAATCGTGCCCTGTCCTTAATGTGCAGACCCTTAAATAACGAAGCACTTTGGTTTCTTTGATTGCTTCGGCGGTTTGTTTGTGTTTTCAGAGCCGACTGGCCACAGAGAGCATTCTCCAAGGCCCATCCAGCACGTGAATCTTGCAGGCGTAGCCCCATGGGCCCGACTTTCCCCTCCTGTCCTCCTCCCACACTCCATAGACAAGATCAGTGAGGGCATTATTTACCCGGCCAGGATTTCAGGCGCAAAAGTCAATCCCTGCCTGTGGTTTTGGCAAGAGGCAGCCAGATGACACCATGATTTTTTTTCTCCCCCACCTCAATGAGTTTCAAACAGATGCTTCATTCAGAGCCAAGATGCATAGAAGGGCTGATAGTTGTTTGAAATAACAGTGCAGGAGATTGCTTCACCAGTTTATTAAACACTGGCATGTCTCTGGTGACTGAAACAATGAAGAGAGAATGGAGCCTCTTCCATAGGGACGTGGGGGAAGGATCAAAGAGCTCAGGTGCTAAGGGCCTAGGGGAAAAGACATTGGGCTCCAAGCATCAGGTGTGATAGAACTTGACTCTCCAGATACACATGATCAGCTCAGACTTTCCAAGGCTGGAAGCTTTCAGCTGAGACAAAAACTCTCAGGGGGGATTAGGTTGAATTATTAGTGGCCTGTGGCATGCTGGATAGGCACAGGGGCTGTTTCTTCCAGTTGGAAACAGAGCCTTTTTAAGTACGTTGCAGCATGGGAGCTACACCAGGTTCAGGAGAGTGCAGTGTGCCTCAGGGTCTTGGTCTCTTCCCGCCCTTCTCAGGGACTCAGCACCCAGAGACAGAAGAAAACATACCCTGCCTTTTCAGTTGTGCTATAGCTCTTTCCTGTATGTGGCCTCTGGGCATCCGTGTTCAGGCTGGGTGCTACCTGGCCTTCAGGAGCTCAAAGTCCTTTCAATAAAAAAGTTTTGCTCTTGTGTCCTTAGCCTAAATCTGTCTACTGTCCTCTCAATATGCTGTGGTACCTCAATTCTCCATCTGTAAAATGGGAATAATCTTCCTTCTCGACCTTCATGGCCAGGGATGTTGTGAAGAGAAATGCATTAAAGACTATGAGGTGCTCCGATATTGTGATGGTGGGTGAACTAGGTTCCCAAGGTGCTGGGAAAATAGTAAGGGAGGATTCATCAAAGGACAGGAATGAAATCACAGGCAAGGAGGGGAGGTGTCACAAAGGTGTTAACTTAATAAATCCTTCTTTAAATGCCATATTTAATTTATTTAGCTCAAGTGGCACATTGCACAGTTGGACAAGGATATACCACACTGCACTTCAAGACAGACACGGGCAAATTGAAAACATTCCACTAAGGAGCAATGGAAATGATTAGAGTCTAGAAAACTTGACATATGAAGACTATTGGAAGGACTGGGATTATACAGTTGGGGAAGAGGAGACTGAAGGGAATTTGGTAACAGTCTTCAAATACAAAAAGGGTTGTTAGAAAGAGGATGGTGATTGACTGTTTTCTGTGTCTGCTGGGGAAAGGGCTAGACATAATGGATGTAAAATGCACCAAGGATCTCTTGAATGCATTTTAACAACTACAGCCTGTCCCTGCTGTGGCTGGAAATTAGCATTGCCCTAGTCCCCTTGCAGAACAGGTTAGAAGAACACTTTTCTAGGATGGTTTAGACATGAGAGATCCTGCCTTGAGCAGGCAGTTGGGCTAGATGACTTCTGAGGTCACTTCCAGCCTTTTTTTTCCCCCCTATGGTTTTTACACAACAAGCCTATTGTCAATGAAATGGTTATTCCCAGGCCTTAGACTCTGAGCAGAAGGATAATTTGCTGTAGTTCATCCCTCCCAGCAGCAACAAACAAGCCTGATGTCCCAATTCTCTATTGAAGAGATGCCTGCTTTATATATACTTGCCTCTCCCTGCATTCCCTGCCCTCTGAGCCCGCATGCAGCTAAAATCAAAAAGAGACTCCGCTGGACCCGTATCCTCACTCAGGAATGCAGCCTACTTTGCTATAGTTTGGAGGCAAGCTCTTTCCTGCCAACATTTCTTTTGCTGTTCAGTGCAGGGTTTATGTTGGAAATGAAAATAGAAAATTCTCTCCAAGAGTTGGATCTTTTAGATAATGACAGAGGAACTATCCAATCTAGAACGAATACTGAGCTTTCATCTGACAGACTTGATTTACTGATAGCCCTAGTTTTTGGAGACAAGTGACTATGAGAAAATCTCAGCGTTCATGTATTTCTTTAACAAGTAGCTTCATGGTTGTGGAGAAAAGCCTGGACATGTGAACCAAGCATACATACCTTAAAGCAGGGGTGAGCAATTATTTTGGCTAGTGGGCCACTTAATGAGTTTTGGTGAGCTGTCGAGGGCTGCACACACGAAATCTTCAGAAGATATTTTAACAAATTACAGATAAAAAACAAGTCATATACTAAAAAAATCAAACTGCTATAACAGTTCATTAAAAAAAATAATTTTTGGTTTGATTTATGCTTTTTTGAGCAGTGTATATAGAGGCAATTGCATAATAGCTCAAAATAAAGTCTTACTCTTTATGTGGTAAGTATATGGTGTGTAGGGTGGGTGGAAAGAGGGTGGGAGTGGCACCTGCAGGTGGCTGCTCATTGCACCGGGTGGGCAAGTGGGTGGCAGGTGGCAGGTGGCTGGAGCCCTGCACGCTTTGGCAGGAACCGCCTGGCTGCAGCTTCTCCTGCTGCCTGGCTGGGCATGTGGTGTCCGGCATGCATCCCCATGGCTTCCCTCTGCTACCTGCTCCCTGGAGCGGCACAGAAGGAGGAGGAGCCATTGGAGTCAGGGGGAGCTGAGCAGTACCCAGGTGTTCATGGGAGCAGCCTGCCAGGAAGCCGCTAGGGCTGGGGTGGTGGCCATTGGTAGGTGCAGGTGGGAGTGTGGCATGAGCCTGCAGGCCATATTTTTCCCACCTCTGCCTTAAAGGCTCAAAATCCAAGACACAAAGAAATCAAATTCCACATTGATTATTTTCTTAAGCCTGATGATTTTTTTGGACAATTAGGGTTGTCTCCTTATGTCCCCTGCAAAAAAAGGGCCTACATTCCGGAACCATAAATAAGTAGCGTATTACAGATTACCTGGTGGCTGCAGTCTACTTCCTAGTGGCCAAATGTCTTCTTCATGAGCCACCACCACAGCAAGCGCTAGCTGTTCCCTCGTTCATAGTCTTAGGAGAGATGCCGGTGACTGCAGTGGCATTGGACACTGAACTCCCCTTTCAGCCTAACTTTGGTCTTTTTAGATGTATACTCTATTGGTGACCAGAGGCCTTCAGTTTCCAGAGTTGTTGCTTCGGACAACAAATGCACGAACCACTCAGGATTTCATCCATGTAAGATCAAATATAGCAAAGCAGCAGTTCCCAAACTCTGACAAATTGCACACCACCAATTTAAAACGACACAACCTTAAGTACCACTAGCAAATTTTTGTCATATAAAGTAATTATAATAAATCTGTTAACACCTACCACTGACAGACTGTCTACGTACCACACATTGGGAACCGCTGTAGTAAAGGAAGCAGTTGTTTCCGTACTCCCTGTGTTGGCAGGAGCGGTTGGACAAGGTGCGCTTCCACAGGAAAAATGTCTTTGCGGGATGACTCGCCTGCAAGGAACAGAACGTGGCTGGTGGTTGCTCATGGTATCTCCAGTCAAGTGGTGCCACCAGTTCTGCAGGTCACCTCCTGCCACTTCTGCCTCCAGCCAGGTGACTAGAATTTATCGTAGTTCCATCATGCTCTAATACAACGTCATAATGTCATGGTTTTGCCCCAAGAGTCACAATGAAGCACCCTTTTTCTCTGTAGAGGGCATCTGTGACTTGAATGCCTATGAACACACTACGCGCATTGGCAGGGTGAGGGGAAGCAGAATCTTCAGCGCCAAGACCCCAGGCCTCTGCTGTCCTTCAGGACTTCCTAGGCTTGTTCGCTATCAGCTATGGCAGTGGCTCTCAACCTTTTTTGTACCAGGACCCATTTGTAAACAACAATGGTCAGTCCCAAACCAATGCCCCTCACTCCCAACCCACTGCCTCCCACCATCAGCCCCCCAATGTGTGTGGCATGGGTGTGTGGGGCATGGGGGACCCCAAGCATCTCCTCGCAGGCTGGACCTCTGCCAGCCTGCAAGGGAAAAGCCACTGTTTTCCACATTTTTCTACTTTCCATTTTTAAAGCTTGATCCACTTTTAAAGTTTGTCTGTGACTCTTTCATATTTCTTGTGACTCACTTTTGGGTCATGACCCAAGGGTTGAGAAACACTGAGCTATGACATCTGTATCCCTACTGCCATCGTTTATTGCAATATAGCATTGCAAGTGGAATGTGAATTCCCATGGACCTCTTACGATATAGGGAAAACTTGTTTATAGGGAGTGTGTGGCACACTAGGTTTCTGCATGCAGTTATAGCTCTTACTTGCGGCTGGTTCAGTGACACTTGCCGGTTAGTCACAGCTTATGGAGTTCTTTGATCATCTGAGGGGGCAGAGGCTGGTAATTCACATTCCTCAGGGTATACGTTGGATGCCAGCAGGTTCTCTGCATGGGATGGGTATCTTTAAACGTGGTGTTACACCATTTCAACATGGTGTGTTACTTTCATAGAGGGTGGAGTCCTCTCCTGAAAGGGAGATAGATGCCCTGCTCCTTTATGAAAAACTGAATTTGTGCTGTGTTCTGGTGAGTGGTGCATGGAAATTAGTGATTTATGTTGTTGCATGTGGCTTACGTTTAATAATTGCCACATGCTCTGTATAAAGTGCGTTAACTGAGATTTTAAATTGTTTGCATATGTTTTGCAAAGTGACTTATTGGACAACTTATGGGGGGCAGATTTTGATAGCTTTACTCTTGTTGTATAAATCCTTGCTCATCAAAAAAGCTCTATAAAAATGGGATTTGCTCAGTTAATACAACTGAGCGAGGTTGACACCCAGAGGCTGCAGTTGCAGCTGATCTTGAGGAAGCCCCATCTAACCCAGCTCCGAGGTCCTAGATATCTGGATCACCATGGTAGGACTGACAGTCTGGAGAACTGTCCCTAAGTACAGATGAATGGAGGAAAGGCATTTCTGACCACTCGCACCCCATGGGACTGGGAAAAAGTGGATTTCTTGTGTTGTGTCTTGCACTCCAGAAGGATTCCTTATGTCATCTCTACACTTGCCCCATTTGCTTTCATCAGTCAACTAGCATCAGCTAACCCTAGTTTGGGCTGAGGCTCAGTCAGCTGGCTCCTAGTTGGACACTGGGAAAGCAAAGTCCAAGGTGAAGGAGAATGAGTCATAGAACTTGGGAGTCACCCGTCAGCTCACCGATTTGTTGAGCAGGAAGGACAACAGTATACAGCCTGACAAAACCTGGTGAGAGGGAACACTTTGGGTGGTTCAGCCATTTCGTCCCTCAGATAAGCAGGATAAGTTCTTGAGCTGAGTTTTCAGAGCTGTGTTGGAGAGTGAGGAGGCAATGTAGTGGTGTTGGGCAAATTGGAGGATGTGACCAGTGCCAAAGCTTTGCGTTTTTCCATTTACTGTGGTGTCTGTAAATACAAGACCGGTGGTTCTGTTCTGCCTGTGTAATGCTTTTGAAAACGTTATGAGGGCTCTGGAAAGATGAAGAGCCCAGCCAGATATGCAGCAAAGCACTGGAGAATCTGACAGAGCTCCTATTGCTAAAGCATAGGGGAAAAACTCACTTCTGTTGGAGAGGATGGACATTTTTCTTCGGCGCTGGTGAAAGACGCCAGCTGGCATCTGAAGTCCTCCCTTTATCCGCAGAGCAGGTACAGCATCAGTGCAGACTTTCACACGTGCTTCCCAACCTTTCAGTCGGCCAAGAACTTGTGAAGGGAACTACTCTTTCACACTGTTAGCTTGTGGCACTCCTTGCCAAGATCCTAGAGGCAGCAGCACTTGAAAAAAGGCTTAGGCATTTCTCAGCATGACAGATCTAAAATAATTAATGCTGGCAGGAAAGCAAAGGGCTTGCTAAATTTTGCTTTGGGGCATGAGCCCTCTATCAGAGGTAAGGGATAAGGTCATTGTGTGGCTACCCACAGGTTTCTTCCCCTGCAGCAGCTACTTTTGGACTGGGCAGACCAGAGTCTTAGTCACTGTAACAGCTCCTGTGTTCCTGCAGCCTGGAGGGACCACATCTGGGGAGAACAAGGGAATTTCATCCCGATGCCTGTTCAGTTTTTAGGTCTTTCTGAAACTGATTTCCAGGTCAGACTGATGCTTTTTTTCCCCCAGCAGTTGAGACCCACCAAATCATTCATTATCTTTCTACACTATGTTGGTGATCTAGCGGGACAAGGTTTCCTTTCCTAGTACATAACTTCCGTGCCTTTGATCTCTCTTCAGAAGACATGGCTGGGATTGGAGGTAGACTAGGACTCATTCCATGGGTGACTGGTGCCTCCCAAGTCTGGGGGGGGCCTCCCCCAGCAGCCAGCCAGCAATTGGGGTGGGGGCGGGGTTCGCCAGTGGCCAGCCGGCAACAGGGAGGGAGGGGTCCCCCAGCAGCCGGTCGCCAAGTGCACCTGTGGCATGCCACCAACACAGCCAATTTTAGGGGGGGCACTAGCACTCTCCGTGCCCCCCTACTAGCTGGAGCTCTCGCTGTCACTGTCAGGGGGGCATGTCCTCCCCCAGCCCCTCCTACATGTTGCCTATGACTCATTCCCTGGGTATTTAAATTGATTTCAGCTTTGATGTGCCTGGTTTTCCCCTCCCAGATCTTGTGGCTTCATACCCAACACTGTCCCAAGTGGCCATTGGTTCTGTATGCCCCATTGAAAACACTGGCACCCACTTTTGAGAAAGCACTGAGCACCCACCACTGCCTACAGAGATCATTCTCTTCCGCGGAGCGCAGTAGAGAGCCAGGAAACTCCATAAGCCTGGTTTTATAGAGAATTCCCAAATAACTGCTCCTGCAGATGGGAGGGCTTGGAAGCTGCAGGTCCAAAAGGTTGTAGCCTCCTAAGGTAGAGGGGAATCCTGCTTCAATGGCTGCTCTTCCTTGCTGCTCTGCCTCTCCCTCTTCCTCTGGCACCATGGAGAAATGCTGCTATCCACAGGGCTGCTACCCACAGGGTTGATCCTCTGTGGTAGCAATCAATGGGCCCAGCTGGATTCATAAATTGTAAGGATAGGGGGACCACTGTGGTCATCTAGGCTGACCTCTGCTATAACACATGCTATAGAGTCTCCTTGAATTATTGCTTGTTTTGTCCAGCACCTTATATTTTGGAGGACCATCCAATCCTACATGTAAAATCACTTCAATTGGCATTAATTCCTACTTAGTCACTTGCAAGGGAATTAGAAATTGTACTCTGGGCAGTGACTGACTCCTGCCATTTTGCTTTGCTCCAAAGGAACAGATGGGGAAACTGAGGCAGAGAGCAGAACAAAGATTTGTCCAAAGCAGTGGAAGAACTGAGGCTAGAGCCCAGGTTTCCTGATTCCTAGCCTGATGTTTGAGCCACCAGCCATGCTGCTATCCCTGTGGGGTCACTCCAGTTCTCACAGATTTCACAGACACTAGGGCTGGAACGGACCTTGGAAGATCATCGAGTCCAGCCCCCTGCCCGAGGGGCGGGTTGGGGTCATAGGATCCCAGCAAGCTAAGCATCCACATTTCTCTTGAAGGCGTTCAATGTAGGTGCATGAACCATCCCCGTTGGCAGGCTATTCCAGACCTTGGGGGCTCGGACAGTAAAGAAATTCTTCCTTATGTCCAGCTTGAAATGGTTTTGCAGGAGTTTATAACTGTTCGACCTTGTCATCCCTTGGGGCACATAGGAAAGCGAATGCCTCCGTCAGTGAAAATTCTTGCTAAATGGAACAGTTTCAAGTGCAAATCCACCTAGAAGTAATTCACATTTTCCTAGTCTCAAGGCAAGCAGGGGCTGAGTGTAATGAGGGGTGCCCTGTCACCCTCTCTCACTTGCTTCCTGCCTCCTGGACTGGTGGAGGGGAAGGAGTTGGCTCCTTTTTGGCCAGATTTAGAAAAAAGATGTGCTCATCCAGTGTCAGGGAAGTGGTGAAGAACCCCACCACCAACCTATTCCTGGCCAGCCTCGTGCTCCAAAGAAAGAAAAGGAAGGGGGAGGAGAAAGTCTGTGTCATCTCTGCTCTTCTCTCAGTGACCAGAATTGCTGCATAAGCATTTGCAAGATAGGACAGTTGTGGCTTGTGAGGCAATGTGATGCAGTGGGTAGGATGGTGGAAACAGTGTCTGAGGAACAGGATTCCTTCACCCTACTGCCTGGGCACTGAGGGCAGTGTGATTCCCTCCCCTATCACACAGCCACAGGCTCCCCAGCTCCCCATGGGCAGCACTGCCCTACCCTCCAACAGGGGCAAGAAGCGGTCTGTAGGTGGGAAGGGGAGCCCAGAGACTCCTGCAGCAGCAGCCATGGGAGATACAGCCCACAAGCCTCCAGTTGGACAACCCTGGTCTGGGGGCATCTTGGACAAGTCCCTCCCTCTTTGCCATGTCTCAGTTTCCCCCATAGTAAAATGGGGGTGAGGATACTTTGTAGGGCACTTGAGGGGGCAAGCACTTTGGGAGGGCCACGGAGCAGTATTGCTTTGCTTTCCATCTCTGAGCAAGCCCACAGGAGATTTAAAAATAAATGTAGAAAATCGTGGTGTGCAGGCTGCTGTGTGAAATGGCAGTGCGGGCGGGAGGGTCACTCCGCTACCTGGGGGTAGTAGCGGGGAAATCGCTGCAGATTGTCAGTGCAAAGCGGGGGAGGCTTAGAGCTGACGTCCCAGCATGGAAAGAGAATTTGCAGCCTCGTATTTAAAGTAAGCCTGTGCTGGGGCATTCCCCGAGCAGGAGCTGAAGTCCTGTAGCATCACTGTGGTGCCTGAAGTGCATTGGGTCAGTGCTGCAGAATATCCTTTATAAAGCTGTGTGACTTGGGGCCAGCCCCTTCCCCTTGCTGCCCTTCTTAGACTTTGCTTGCCCTGTGCATGTAGACTGTGCACTCTGTGGCAAGGACTTTCTCTCCTTACAGGCCTCTGTGCATGCGAGAGAGACTCATCACCCTCCGCAGAGACTGGGAGTCTTTTTGCCGTCATCTTGTGCATGCTGCTGTGCCCAAACTGCAGATATTTGTGCCTTTTTCCCCTGCTGTTCTTTGTTTTAGTCCCTCATGTGTTGTCTGCCAACTTGACCACTACATGAACAGCACCTGGAGCAATGGGACCGTGATCTGACACTAGAGCTTCCAGGTGCTTCCATAATGCTGTGATGCTGGAAGGTATTAATGACTGCTGTTAAAGGTGGCTTTGATCTATAGTCAATCATGGACATTACTACAATAGATGCACCCTGGATCCAGACTAAATGAAAGGAGCAAGTAAGATCCATTTGGAAGTGAAATAGCTGGAAGCGATGGGGGTTACCACCCAAAGTAATGGACAGTGGGAAGTCCTGAGTTTGGAAAGAGTAAGTTGGCTTCTGTAACAGGAGGGACGTCAGGGTCGCCGTGCCCTCCCCTGCCGCCTCCTTCACTGTGCAGAGCGGCCGTCTTGCCCCCTCCGATTCTCGCCCGCCACGTCTTTGATTTTATATCTTTTTATAGGGAGGCTACCTTCTGTCCTCTTGGCCACGGTTCTCCTGTCATGGGTGTCCCATGCACCCAAGCCTTATGGGCTATGCGTGGCTCCTACCACCCCAATACCATGCCCCAAGCCTCGCAGATGTAATGGACGCTATTCTGTCCCTCTCAGTCTGCACGCCCTCTACGGCACTCGGGCTCTCCAGCCCCGTCTCTCTCTCTTTCTGTGCCCTTCTCTCCGGGGGCCTTCTCAATAGTGCCGCCCTGTCTCTCGGGCTCACCACAAGGCTGCCCCCTTTCTCTGGGGCTCACCACACCCACATGGGCTGCTCAACAACACTCCCTTCTCTGGGCTTCTCAACTGCCCCTCTCTGGGGCTGGGGTCTATGTACCCCATATGTAGCACCCTCACTGGCGCTGGGGTCCCCACATGCAAGTCCCCTATGAGGCCTCCTCCATCCCCTAATAGCCTCACCCAAACCACCAGTGTAACCAATAGCAAACACAAACAACAACATAAACACAAGCCCCTGGGCTACAACGCAAACTTAAGCCTCCAGCCAAACTGCGCTCAGGCCTACCGGGGTTCTCTATCCCACCATGGTGACCAACATGGTGCAGCACGGCTTCTCTTTTCTCTTCCAGGGAGCTCCTTCTTTCTTAGCTGCTGGTAGGGATCTGCTACCAGCCTCCTGCCTGTGGTTTATATAGGAGCCAGGCCCTGCCCCTTCTTGTCAGCTGGCTAGGCAGGTGCGATCATTAGCTCCCTCTAGTTGCCTCAGCAGCTGCCACCTGAGGAGTCTTCCTGGCTCTCTCGGTAGCAGGCACCTTCGTGCCCTGCTACAGCTTCCATGGGCCTGATTGCAGACAGAAGGTCTGAGGCATGGGTTGGCTATAGCTGTTGTGTGAGCCAGGAAAGAGCAACTGGAGAGCAAAGAGAAGAGCCAATGGAAAGCCAGATAAACAGTTATGAGCACGGCCTTAAAAGTGAGAAGAGACAGAAGTCCTTAGGATGCAAGGCTGGCTGGAAAGACAGGTTCAGAAATTGTGAAGCAAGGAACCTGCCTGCTGTTGTTTGTTCTTACCAAGTTCAGGGAATCAGGACTTTGTTCCCATTCTCTGGAAGTAATTAGGATTGCACCAAGGAATATACCTAAGTCACATTGTCTATTCCTCCTAATGGAAATGAGGCCTTGAGGCCCCAAATATTGGCCAGCCAAATACTGGGAAAAGAGTACAACCAAAACCAAAAAGCCCCTTGATCTGATGCCAATGTTATCCTTGGCTCGGTAAAGGATGGACACTCCCTGTTTGCTATGAGTTATAGTGAATGGTGGGGAGGGAGCTCTGTTGGATTAGGTTCAAGGTGGACCCTCCACATGAAGCTGGGGTGCAGGGTTTTAGGTGAGCTGCCAATTCTAGGTACTGTGGTAACCAAGGCTGTACTGCAGCCCAGCCCACCTCTGTCTCCTCATGCCTGTGGGCTATGCATACCTGGCATTGCTTTGCAGCAGGCTGCTTCCTTGTCCTGGGGGTGACTGACTGTGGTTAGCAGCAGACTCCTTTGTTTGAAGGCTGGGTGAGTGAGGGCATGAGTGGGCCCAGAGAACGTGTGCTGGCTGGCTGCAGGCAGAAAACAGAGTGATTAAACCAGCAGGATGGTAGGGGAAAGAGAAAAGCCTTGGGGCAGGAGAGAGGAACTGCCGTGAATTGAAAACATAGCACATTAATATTAAATATAAATACGTGTATTTATAAATAGCCAACTCCTAGGGTGGCAAAAATAGGAATGAAGCCATAGGGGCTGTAATTAGACTGCTGGAAGGGAAATGTCAGTGCACAGCATGTGGTGGCTTGCGCAGCGCTTGGTTCTGGCTGCCTGCAAACCTCTTTGCAAATAGTCACTGCTCCTGGGCTGTGGGGAAAGGCAGTGGTTCCTGGATAGAGGGAGCAGAGAGACCCAGGGCTTTGCAGGGACTTGGTAAGACCAACTTGGGTGCAACCTGGGTGCACTTGTTCCCAGTGTGCTGTGCTCCAGCTGGTAGACCAGTGATTCTCAACAAGGATGACACTAGATTCTTTGAAGGGTGTTGCAGGAAATGTAGGAATATAAGCAGATAAGAGCAGGCTCAGGCTCTCCTGCCTGGTTGTTCTTCTTCCCTTCATCCCACTGCCCGGCACCTCTGCAAGGAGGTAAGCACTGTAATAAATAAAGTAGTTCTTGAAATGGAGTGCCGCTTAATTCACAAATGTTATGGGGGGTAGCTTTGAATCTAAGGAGGGGTGCCTCAAGTCTAAAAAGGTTGAGAACCACTGCTGTAGACTGCCCTCTCTCTAGGATACTGGGGCACTTGTTGGACAAAGTGAAAAGCCCTCCACTGCAGGAATTCATCCTTTCCATCCCTTCTGCCTAGATCAAACCAGGCAACAACTGTTCCAAAACCAGCAAAGCTGAAAAATTCATTCCAGTAGCTCAGTGATAGTCAGGAGACACGTGAACAGCCAATAGTAAGCAAAGAGCACCAGCTACATTCAGAGTATCACTGCATTAGATGGTAACAGTAGTAGTTTATCTTCTGTGGACATGCAAATCTCACTGAATCAGGATACTGCCCTCAAATGCTTTGCATATTGCAACAGCCAAGCTGTCAATCCCACCATGGTGAACCCTCCACTTGGCTGTTGCTGCGGCTGAGAAGTTTCTTTGGTGTCTATCACACGTATTACTGTGGACACGGTCTCACCCAGACCAAGCTGTGTGCCAGAAAGAGGATTTTATGCTGTGTAAAACCTGTAGGGTTCAAACAGTCGTACTATAACAGGGGAAAGCAAAACAGCACAATTAATGTTCACCTGCTCCATCTCCTTGCTCTGCTTTGGAGCTGTGAAATGGGCAGCCCAAATTGGCCCTTAATTGTGTCTCTTTTAACTCCAACACAGAGATGGCTAAGTCGCTACTGAAGCAGTTGCTCTTTGCAGAAATTGCACCTCTTTATGACTGAGCTGTTCTGTGCCTACTTTGACTTATTTGCATAAAAATGCTTCAGATCAGATAAACTGTTTCTATACAAAAGCAGTTGGAATTAATCTAGAGTTGAATGGCAGGAGGAAAGGGAGCATCTGTGATAAAGATGTAGCTTTCAGCAGAAATACAGACACAAATGCAGTGGTTTTCAACCTTTTTTCATTTGTGGACTCCTAAAAAATTTTGAATAGAAGTACAGACCCCTTTGAATTGTAAGTGTGGGTATTTGCATACTTTTGATTGATCATAGTCATCTTTGGCAGACCCCTTAGAGACATAGTCTGTGGACCCCCCAGGGGTCTGTGGACCATAGCTTGAAAACCATTGCCTTAATGCATTGAAGAAGATGAAGAACCAAACTTCTAGGTTTGTGCCACATTCATGGAAACCTTTGTGGCCCCATATCAGGTCAGGGTGTTTGGCTGTGCCATTAGGATGGTTATTATGGTTTAGTACCTGACACAGGACATTGGCTTGAGGCTCAGATTCTGTGACTGGTGCCACCCACGAGGTATAATAATGGCATTGCAGTCACTAAATAAAGGATTTATATTTATAAATAAAGAAATGGACCATACCCGTGCAGTGGATGGGAACCAGAGAGCAGAGTTGTGTATTGGAGTTCCACAGGGGCCCCACTCCACCCAGCTGTCTGTCTCCTTTTCCATGGGTTTTTCTTAGTGCTCTAGGCCCAAAATAACATGGGATCGGGTCATCTGGCATTTCCATCATACAGGAGCTAAAGTAAACAAGGGAAGGAGAAAAGGGCTGGTCGCTGATCTCACTCCATTGAGTTGAAACAAGATGCCAGTTTGTCACTTGCAGTGAAGTGTTGCTCTGTCCATCCGTCCTCTCGTCTCTCTGTCTATGACGTGTAAAATGCCTTGTACTCAAGGCTCTGATTCTGCAAAGGGATCTCCCATTATGAACCTTGTGCATCTAAGGGCCAGTGTTTATGGACCGTTCTTAGGATTCATAGATAGACAGATAGATAGATTCATAGAGTTGGAAGGGACCACGAAGGATCGTGTCCGACCCCCTGCCCCAGGCAGGAAAGAGGACCGAGGTCAGACGACCCCAGCCAGGTGCCTATCTAGCCTCCTCTTGAAGACCTCCAAGTTAGGTGATAGCACCACCTCTCTTGGCAGCCTGTTCCAGATTCTGGCCACCCTTACTGTGAAAAAAATTCTTCCTAATGTCTAACCTGAATCTACTCTTCACTAGTTTGTAGCCATTATTCCTAGTTACTCCTAGGGGTGTCCTGGTAAGTAGCGCACCTCCATTGGGGCCCTAGAGCAGATCAGCTTGATAGCTCTCTTACACTCACTCAGTGACTTCTTAGGTCTCCTCCAGAAGCAGATCTGTCAGTAGAGAGCTAGCTGTCAGGGAAAGCTGAGTTCTCATCTGAGCTGCATCAAAGCTAGCAAACTGACATCTGATTCCTAATCCAAACTTTAGGCAAGTTTAGGAGCTGTTGAGTTTGATGGCCAAACTAGGTCCCATGTCAAAGGATTGATTCAGGTCTCACCATTCACTGACCCTTCTACTCCTGGCTGCTTCCCATCAGAGCCTTCCAACACCCCAGAGCTAAGAGTTGGCATTTTCTAAGCGGGGTCTTGAGTCTAAAGAAGTGGAGAACCACTAATGAAGAGTGACCCTGCAGGCTGCTTTTGCCCATGCCTGGTGCTGCACCAACCCTTTGCGACCCCTGAATAGAGAAAGCCCAAGCTTTGAAAGAGGAAGGAGAGAAAGCTTGGGCTTTTGGTAGTTAGGGGTTGCAAAGGGCTGGTGCAGGACCAGTCCCAGAGACTGGAAAGTCCCACATGCTGCAGGGGAAGTGAAAAAAACGCCATGGAAGATAATTATAATATAACTCATCCTAGGGGGAAGTTTCATCTTAGCTTTGGGCCAGCAGAGACTTGGGACCCTTGTCCTTCTCTGTGCATAAAAGCCGCCCTGTTAGATGGACTGGATCTGAAAGCCCTCATGCTTCAAGGCATAAAGCAACCTCTGCTGGCCCAAAGCAAAGAAGAAACTTCCTCCTGGGACGAGTTATGCTATAATTATCTTCTATAAGGTTTCTTTCCCTTCCTCTGCAGTATCTAGGGCTTTCCAGTCTCTGGGACCAGTGCTGTACCAGCCCTTTGCAACCCCTGACTAGAAGAAGCCCAAGCTTTCACTCCTCCCTCTCTGGGCCATTGCATAAGAACCAGTACTAGCCTTAGTGCTGAACCTCATTATTGTCCTGTGCTGAACTGGCCATTGTTAACCATTTATTTGGGTGCCAGTAGCTATGTGTTGAAGGCACCCACGAATTTTGGCAGAAGCCTGGCAAGACATTGGCAAACCTTTGGTGCCCTGCAAGGGAATTATTAATTAAACATTGAACTACACTTGCTGTGAGCCTCCTGAAGGCCTTGTTAGGTGTTTGCTAGAGACAGAGCTCATTTACTGCTGAAACTTTAACTAGTTAGACTGTAAGCTTTCCAGGATAGAGCCTGTTGCCTAGTGGATCTATGCAGCACCTAGCATAGTGGGGCTCTGATCTCAGCTGGGGCCTTTGGGATGTCGTTGGAAAAGCCCTGCATAATTCATTGCCAGGACTTGCTATACATAGCCATCCATAGAGATGCTGGAAGCTCTCCCATGGGTGCCGCTTGCTTTACGCTGTCCCAGCCAACACATGGAAATGCTCAAGACCTGCTGAATAAAGAGGCTGTAGATGTGGTTTCGGGGGGGGCTGGTATGAAAGGTGAATGCTGCTTTTCACAGGAGCCCAGCGGCCAGTCTTTGCTCCGTCTGTTCATTGCCTCCTGGCACGTACTGGCTCTGATTACACAGGAAATCAAACTAAGGCTGAAAAGCATACTGGGGGCCCAAGCTTGCTCCCGTGAAAGTAAGTGGGAGTTTAGCTATTGCTATTTAAGGGGCAGAACTGGGCCCTTTGAAAGAGCCCAGAGCTACAGCTGAGACTTTCCAGTGAGGAAGTAACTAGATCCAGGAAACTCATTATGGAGAAGAGCATCTAGTAGGACATGGTCCATCCTGATGGAGGGAGTTGTGAGGGCAGCTGAGTTTCATTCACAACAAAGCGAACTATCTGCTTGAGTTCCTGTGCTCTTTTACATATGTGCTGTTTTACACTTGCAGCATTGTCCCAAGCTTTAACTAAGGTTTGGAGAGAGTCCTGCCACGAACCTTTCCTCTTGGGCTACAGCAAGCCAGCTAGGCTCATATCAGGCCTCTTTTCCCAACTTTCTCCTGATGCACATCTGGCGTTGCCTTCCTTCTGCCCGTGTATTCCAGCTCTGTGCAGGGCCTTGCTCATTGTGACAAAGAATTGTGCTAAACTGAACCTGGCAAATGCACCTGAAGTCTTTCCTCCAGCAACCTGAGGCCCACCCAACTTGTTGTGCATGTGACCCAAGCTGAAGTTGCGAGTTGGCTTTGTATTTTCCTTATGCAAAGTGGCTTGGAGATAATGGGGGTGGGGGTGGAATGGAATCTCAGCAGAGGAAGCAGATGCTGTTGCATAGCCCTTCCTCCACTCTGTTGGTGGGTTGTGTGGGAAGGATGTGGTGGCAGTCGAGGAAATGTCTCATTAATGGGGAGAGCCCTAATGGCTTCCAAGAGCTCCAGGCATCCTGTGCACAGGGGAGGTAAGAGGGAAAACCTGGTTGCAGCCTTTAGCTGGCTGCGGTGGCAACCACCCCCATAGATCTTACCTTCTGTTATGGGTTTGCCTGTGTTTCCTCTCTGGCTGAAAGCCTGTGGAATGAAGCTCTTACCCACTGTAGCCATACAGGGCAGTGGGACTGGCTCCATCCCTGGACTCAGCTGAAAGCAGAAATGCAGTGTTTGTAGCAGAGGCCAAGAAGCCATGATCGTGGCATCCTTTCTCTCATAGGGTTACAGAATATCCATGACTGGCTTCTAAGATGGCAGAAACATGCCCTGGGCCTTATGCTGATAAGGCCCGGGGCATGTTTCCGCCATCTTAGAAGCTAGTCATGGATATTCTGTAACCCTATGCCAACACGTGGGACTAACTCCATCTGCACTGTACTGCTGCCCCAGTCAGGCCCAGCAGGAGAACGGCCTCAGGGAGTGGAGCCCTTGGCAATCCCCTGGATTACTATGGGTGGATATGCACATGAAGCAGCTGTGTTTAGTCACTGTGACTCACAGCTGTGTCTTGGTGGATTTTACTGGATGCTTTTGTGGATGGACAGTTTAACAATTGGGCAATGTATGAAGCTCTGCTGAAGTTATCCAGCAGAGTCCCATCAGATACCTTCTTCTATATAGTGACATGGCATCTCTTAGGTGTCTCTCTAGCTCTGGGGACCCCAGACCCTCCTGGTCTTGGTTTGTGTGTCCCCTTTCCAAGTTGCTGCATTTGCTCACTGGAGTGTACACCCATACCTATAGCCATGGAAGTGCCCCCGTAGGCACTGGCTTCATTGGCAAGGCTACTGTTTTATTGCCATTGTTGGTGAATGCCATATCAGACAGGTGGAGAAAACAGCAACATTAATAAAAAACATCTATTTATTTCCACAGTGTATATTTCCACTGGGGAGCACTGCCTGTCAGGGGGGCTGATACCACCATTCTTTTGTATTGGCCAATGTTCCTGGGTGAACTACGTCTCCCATGATCCTCTGTCCCTCTATCACCAGCTGACTGCATCAGGGGAGTTGCACAGATTCTTCTGATTACTGGCTTCTTTGACTTCAGTGCTGGGTGTGCGAAAAATTAAGCCATATCCATTGGGTTGGTTGTTTATAGATTGATCTGGGCCAGAGCCCATGGCTCTGAGCACATCTTGTGCTCCAGTTGAGTGAGTTTGGGGATGGGCGTGGAATTGGGGCATTCCAAGGTTTTTCCAAGTGTCCAACACTTAATCATGGCTAGGGTAGGGTCTATGTGAAGAACATTTAACCTGAGTGGGAATAGTGTGCTCCGCCAACAAGCCATTCCTTACATGAGCACAGCTGGACTGGCAAAGCTGTGCTTTGAACTGGAGAAGTTAGACCACCATCCATGAGCAAAACGAGTGTGTGGTGCTGTGTCTGTACTAAGGGCTTTTCCTGGCACAGCTGTGTTGGTCAGGGTCAAATCTTTTCAGCCACTTGTCCCATATGAACTATGTTGACTGAAGTCAGCATCACAGACCCGTACGAGGGACTCTGCAGCATGTGCCCCTTGCTTTCCAGAAAGGGTGCACGGCTTCTCCAATACCCAGCTGGGTTGGGGAAGAAAGGGAAGGCAGGGCAGATTTAGGGGGAGTATTGGGCTTGGCAGAGGATGGGAAAGGTAGGGAAGCCTCCCTTGTGCACTGCAGTCTGTGTCTTCAGCCTGCAGGGCCAAGGCAGGCCGATGTCATGCATAGGGGTTGTTACTCAAACTTCCCCTTAGCTGTTTCTCATTCCTTCACTGCAGCGGTGGCAGGCAGAAACCAGAAAGGATGGGTAGTAAGATTTTTTTTATAGAGCAGAGAGCAGGTTTCTGCACCCATACCTTCCTAGGTCAGGGCTGCAGCATAAGCACTTGGAATGGAAACAGAACAGAGACTGGAAACGGCTCCATACAGGAACAGTGAGGGTTTGAAAACCCCGCTATTCCCCTCAGCCCCTTTAGCTCCCAGGACTTGGAGCAAGTGCTGTCCACCCACCCCGTTTGTATCACAGATCCCCAAGAGAAATCCACCATGCTCCCAGGAACACCTCCTGCTTCACAGAGTGAGGCCTTTCTTGTGCTCATTCTCTCAGCAGGGCTCCTTTTGTTGGCACCTAGAGTCATCTAATGCAGGGGCTCTGCTGTTGTGGTTGGCCAAGGTGCTGGGGCTGGTCCATAGCGAATGAAGGAAACATTACCTTAGACTTGTCTCTTGTATGGGACACCTGAAAGGGATGTGGCTGTTCCTCTGCTGCCAGGAGCTAGAGTGATGAAGGTGCATTTGGAACCGTACCACTTTACCCAAGCTGTGACCCAAAAACAGCTCCCATTGCTGCCAAGGTGGAGCCATGAAGTACATCCAACAGCAATAAGATCTCCGAGGTACTGTGGGAAGCTTGCAGTCTGCCTGGCAATCCTTCTGGAACTGGGAAGTTTGTAGCTAGAGCCTCCAGCTCTGGGTTGCCCTTTTCCATGAAGTAGTGTGTGCCAGCAGGAGAATGGGCCAGGATCTGAGACCTCCGGCCTCAGTGTCCAGGTTTCCCCAGAGCCTGAGCGCTCTCCTCCCATCACTTGCCCTCAGGGAGCTTGGTCAGTCTCTCAAGAGACAATGTTGGTACTGGCAGTGAACAGAGGTTTTGTCTGAGAGGCCATTGCAACAGCAGGTTGCATGCAACAAGATGCTGTGGGACCATAAGAAAAGGAAGAGTAGGGGAAGTGAATGTGTAGCTGACCTGGTTGAAACCCTTGGGTCCTGGTAGCAGTTTTGCTTCCAAAATTAGAGCTGGAACTAACAGGCAATGTGAGATTTTTGCACATTTTGAAGGCATGCAGGAGGGGAGGGTGAGGGCTTGGGAGATGTCAAGTGGGATCAGGCTGTTCAGTGAGAACAACTGTCTGGTTGCCTGCTCTTTCTTGCCCTGCCTTGCAGAGATGATAGATGTAGCCCTTCACCGCTGTGTCGGTCCCAACCCTTTTCTGTTGGGCAACTGATCCTTCCTCAGTGGATTCAGGGAAGCCTGCATATTTTAGGGAGAGGTCAAATCTCGTGGAGTTGGAAGAACTGGGAGATGGTCCCTCTATTGCATCAGTTAGAGCCGGATAGAGGATCTGCAGTCGTTGCCTTCTGCTCCACAATTAAAAGTTTGTTCCTTAACTTCTCATTCATGCATGCCTGTTTTTATTGAACCTAGGGGTCACTACAGCAGCTTGGCATTTTGATGCAGAGGACAAGGCAGGCGAGAGACTATCTGGCTTCTCTATATGCTCTACATCATCTGGTGCACTGACTGTACTGTGTGTATATGGGTGTTCTGGGCTATCGCAGCTCAAGTGTGTGGGGAGACCATGCAGTCCACCTGTCCATAGCATGTATGTTGGATCTCCTGCCCACACTTCTGTGAGCACCAAAAATCCAGCCAAAAGATTAGCAGCAAGGAAAACAGGTTACAAAGCCACTGGAAAGCTGGGCTGTCCTGCATGCCTCGCCCCTGTCTACAGATGCTTTCTGCTTTCCATGGGTGTCACCGGCTTCCAAGGCTGAGAGCTGTGGTTCAGGAAAGCCATTAATTTTCCTCAATTGCCCTGTCTACTTTGTTTGCATTCTCTATAATTTCCTCCCCACCCTGACATGGCACCAAAATCCGTGCTGATCTAGTGAATTCCAACCAAAATGTCCAGCTGCTCGAGGAGCTGGGAACATCACCTCCTCATTCCAGATGGGGGATGGCAGAAGATACCACCAGGCTATGGCAGTGGGACAGACTAGTTGGGCTGCTGGAGTTGTGGTGGCATCAGCTAACCTAGCCTAGGCTTGGGAAAAGAGGGATAACAGCACTGGGATTTTGGAAGGGCATATGGTCAGGAAATGGAGGTACAGGCCTTCGCTAGCAGTTTGAGTCCAGGGTCTGTGACCAGCAGCCTCAGTAGGAGGGTCGGATCCCACTATCATATGTGGCTTCTCCAGCCACTGCAGCCTTGGCTTGTTGGTGTGAGGACTGCCTCTCAAAGCCCATCTCAGAGTTTCCCTCACTGTCCCTCTGCCTCATATGTGACTGTCTTTAGGGCTCTCTGTAACCATGCTGCCTTGGCAGGTCTGTGCAAGCCTTTCAGACGGTCTCAGTATCTCCCTAGCTATAACATGAGTCCATCTTTTAATGCAAACTGCCACTGATATCTGGGGCCCCCTTGGCAGCCCTGACAAAACTGGTGCTTGTGGGCGGGCCGAGTTTATCTACATCCATTGGCATCTGCTAGGTTTGGCCCAACAAAAAGAAGAAAGCACCATTGGCCTTACAAAGCTTTTAAGGCCTTGACTCTTCTTTGCTTCCCCTGTGAACCAACCTGCCCTCTCTCTCTTGCCTCCTTTTCCTCTTCCATTGCTCCCATCATCATGGCAACTTGGTCCTGCACTCACAAGACAAATCTGAGAGATGGGCCTAGTTCTAGGTATACCTAAACCTCCTTGGCCTCGCCAACCCAGAGGTTCAAAGATCTTGAGTCAGGCCCTCTAAAATTCATGGGATTAACTTAAAAATCTTGAGATGTTTTTGAATAATACTTTGGTGTGCGTTTTATTTGCTTTTTTGGCTTTTGAGCCTTTAGGGGACACTTTCCCTGCTTCGCTTTGCAACAAGAAGGCTAGAATTTGGCTTGGGGGGATGGGGGAGAATGAGTAAGCTGTGATTTTGATGTGTTCACTTGACTGCCAGAGTCTTGCAAGCCACGAATATCAAGAAAATTATGAGAGCTGGCAAATACTGTTTCCTGGAGGAGAGAAATGAGATTTTAGTAGCAGGGTCCTGCCTCTGCTTGGGAGAGGCTGGGAAAAGCTGTACCCAGAGTTAAACAATGGAGAAGGAATGAGGGGAGGAGAGAAATATCTAACAAGAGAAGACATTCATGACTTGGAAATCATGCAGAAGACCCCCGCCCACACCACCATATGCCAGCCAAGCCCATAGGGGTTTTTCAGCCCCCAGAGTCTGCTCTGATGTCAGCTGAAGTCTGTAGGAATCTTTCTCTTTTTCTTTTGCTTAGGATGAACCTGAAGCTGGGCAGTCCTGGCATGTGGGAGAGAAGCCAGTGTAACTAAGGTCGGCTGTTCGTTGTCAAATAACTACTTGAGGAAGGACATGCTAGTCACTGCTGGAAGAAGGGTTATAGTAGCACCAGAGGCCTCCCTGAGATCAGGGTCCCTGGATATGTAGCTAATGAGAAACAGACCTTGGCTTAAAGAACTGGCAGCCTAAATGGGCAAGCCAACAGAAGGATTATTACATCCTTTTTATCCCTGAGAGAGGGAGTGGCTTTTTCAAGGCCAAACAGGGTAGAGCAAAGCTCTGATCTAGTGTGGAAAGGTGGGATTCTGAGCTGTGTAGAGCTAATGTCAGGTCAGGTGCAGTAGATAATAAGTGACAGTGTACAGGACTACATGGACCTCTGGGCTCATCGCATGTGGCAGGTCTGTCCAGTCTGCATCCTGCATGATGCTCTGTCCCTGAGGAGTCCTGGCAGAGCCTGCTGAGTTAACGTGCAATCACCTAAGTTTATGCTGATTTTTTCTGTGCATGTTTCTTTTCAGTTCAGAGCAGCTGCTGTGAGAGGGGAGATTCCTTTTCCCAGAGGGCCTTGCCTTCCTTCACTGATGATTTTTGCTGAAGCAATGATGCCGTGCCTGTGGCTTATACCAGGACTGCTGGTGTTCAGTCTGGCAGGTAAGTGGGGCTAGGCAGACAGGGCATGAGGCGTGTAGGTTGAGAAGTGCATCCCGCATAGGCTGTTCCTGGGCCAGACCCCATCCCATTGTCATCCATGGAGCCAATAACTCGCTTGACAAGACATTGCAGTGTAGACCTGACCTGAGTGGTAGAAGATGCTCTGTGCTAGCAAACAGTGGCTGGAGCCTGTGAGGCAGCTGAGGACAAAGGTGGTATTACTTCCTCTGGGGAAGCGTTCGCCTCTGTTCCTTGCTCCACGCTTGGAGATGGTGTAGCTCAGGTCCCTCTTTCC
>NW_005842186.1:1020566-1026184 GCF_000455745.1 Alligator sinensis | reverse complement strand
TCTTTCCCTCAAGGTGCAGGGTGAGGTAAGGTAGCGGCCCAGCCATGGCAAGCCCCTCAGGATGTCTCAGCATTGCTGAGTGCACTGATGGCCTCCATGCTTGTACTCATGCAGCTGTGTCCTGACCGCCTCTTGGGCAGGAGCATTGCCAGACGAGAGCTCTCTCCTTTGGTGTCTCCACACTTGGGCAGCCCTGGCTGGCCCATCAGGAGGCCCTGTAAGGTCACACAATCTCTCTTGCTGCCGGTGCCCAATCCTTTGGGGCAGGAAGACCCAATTGAATTCAAACGACTTCACTTGCCTCCAGCCCTCTCAAGGAGCTTCCTGATGGTGACCAGGTGATGCTGTGGGAAGAGACTGAGCTGTGCGGATGAGGCTCTGGGCTGTCTGACAGTCGCTTGTCTGCGAGTCACTCGCCTTTGTGCTGCTTTGGGGCTGCTCACGGCAGGAGGACAAAGCAGAGCTGAATCCATGATGCTACAGCTGTGCTCAAACACTCAGTGGGGAGGTGGGAAAGTAGAGGCGGTCACAGGTCGGGGATGAATTGCAGGTCAGGGATGAATTGCAGTGGCAGATCAGAGAGGACCCTAGGGCTAGAATAGGAGGGGCAGCTGAATGGCACTGCACCACGTGCGGGAAATCCTATTCTGATGCATTCACATGGTCTAGCTGGTTTGGTGTTTCTGTGTTTAAAGGCCAGGGCAGATGAAGCCTGGAGACGTAGGCAGGTGTCACTGTAGTTCCTTGACATGGCAGTTCCGCACTAAAGTCAAACCTCTGGTGCCATCTAGCGCCCAAGGAGTTGCACAGAGCTACCTGGCCCTGTCGTGCATGTTGCTGACCCTTGCAAGATCTCAAGTGGCTGCTTGAGGTAGTACCTGTTAGCTTTTGAAGACAAGGACAGGGGCAGCTGCAGCATGGCAGGAGGCCAGAGCGGTGACACCTCTCTCTCCGTTTCTGGAAGCAGGAACATTTTCAGATTGTTTCTGGGTTCCTTGAAACAGTTGAAGCACCACTGAATCCTGCCTCATCAGTGAAAAGTGCCTGATCTAGAGCAGGGGTGTAGGTTGTAGCCGTGTTGGTCTAAGGACATAGGCAGACAAGGTTCTTTGGGTGAATCTGATATCTTTTATTAGACCAACTTAAATAATTGGAAAACAATTTTTAAGCAAGCTTTCAGGTTCAAAAACCCTTCGTCAGGCTGAGGAAGTTTCTGCAGTTGGTGTGTGCTCTTCCTGGATGGAATGAAAAATAAAGAAGCCAGCGGCTGGTCTGGTCTGCATACAAGACGGGCAGTCAGTGAAGATGTAGATTGGGGAGTCAATGGATGAGAGGCAGGGTGGGTCGGGGGGAGAGAAGGGGGGTGAATAGTGGAGAAGTACCTGGGGAGTCAGATGACAGGCAGGTTATAATGTGTCGTAAATCCAGCGTCTATATTTAGTCTATGATTTTTAGTATCCAGGAGGTTGATGAAGTGGAATTCGTAGGCTCGTCTCTGGGAAGTGTTGTATAAGTTTCCTTTGAGAGGATCAGGACTGAGAGATTGGAGAGAGCGTGGTTTTCTTGTGAGAAATGTGCCCCCACAGATAATTGGAGCAAACTTTTTATAACAAAAAAAGACTTGCTCCATCTCTCCTGCCTTTTCCTTTTCTCTTGCCTCCATTTTCCCCTCTGCCTTGCCGTGTCTGCTCTGCAGGTCTTTTCCTGCATCTGCAGTCCCCAAGCAATTAGCTATTCCATTATTTCTTCTCCTTTCACAATATTTCCCACCCCCCTCGTTTTTTCCCTTATGAAACCTTCTCTTCCAGATATTTCTTGTGTCATCCTTTGATCCCCATCTCTTCGTATTTGCTGTCTGTCCTTGTTTAACACAGGTGGGCTCTTGGAAAAGCTGCCCGCCGCTGACAGATCTCTTTCTCTCTCTTTTTAATGATTTGCAAGGAACCATAGAAAGGCAGTTAGGAGGATTGCAAAGACAGAAATGTTGCACCTGTGGTGTTCATTGGAGTAGATTGGTGCCTTATTCACAGCCCACCAGATGATAAACTGGCAGAAAATTACAAAATAGGATTCAGCAAAGAGCCATTAGAACCAGAGTTAAAATGATTCCTTCCTGCGAATGTGCACCAAGGGCTGTAGTGTCTTATTTGAGTGAGATCTTGAGACTGGAAAGAGAACTGTGGACATATAGGAGAAACCGGTTGGTTCGGAAGAGGATGCAACAGGGTTGAAGAGAAAGGTGGATTTCCCGTTGGAATCGAGTGACTGAAACAGGTCAGCGCCGAGAGGTCAGGACAGAGGGAATGCAGCCTTACAGGAAAAATCAAGGCTTGAGGATATCCTGCAAAGGTGCCCAAAGGCAGCTAGCAGCTATGGTACTGTTTGAGGTCCAGTGACCTGTTTTTTTACTCTTGCCTCTACCCTGCTGGGGCATTTTGGGCAAGTCACTTTTCCTTAGCGTGCCTCTCTTTTTCCTCCTGCTCCCCATGACCGTATGATCTGTGTAGTCTATAAGCTATTTGGAGCAGAGATCCTCTCTTGCTAATTGCCTGTACTGTGCCTATCACAGGAGAGAGTTTAGTGGAGGGCAATGAAAATGGTGAGAGGGCTGGGGCACATGACTTATGAGGAGAGGCTGAGGAAACTGGGCTTATTTAGTCTAGAGAAGAGAAGACTGAGTGGGGATTTGATATCAGTCTTTAAGTACCTGAAGGGTGATTTCAAAGAGGATGAAGCTAAACTGTTCTTAGTGGTGGCAGTTAACAGAACAAGGAGCAATGGTCTCAAGTTGCAGCAAGAGAGGTGTAGGTTGGATATTGGAATAACTTTCTCACTAAGAGGATAGTGAAGCACTGGAAGAGGTTTCCTAGAGAGGTTGTGGAATCTCCATCCTTGGAGGTTTTTAAGGCCCAGCTCGGCAAAGCCCTGGCTGGGACGATCGAGTTGGGGTTGGTCCTTCTTTGAGCAGGGGGTTGGACTAGATGTGACCTCCTGAGGTCTCTTCCAACCCTCATTGTCTATGATTCTGCCATTCTACCATGCCAGGAAACTGGTTCTCGTTGCAACCTCTGGGCATTGCTGGAATGTGAATAGTAGCCTCCAGGGCTGAGATTTCTCTTGTTGCTTCAGTGATAAGTTTCAGTCTTTGCTGTGTATCAGTGCAGGATCAGCTACAATTTGCTCACAATGCTGATTTGCTCTCTGAATTTCTTCTGAAAGCAGAGTAAAAACCATGCAGACTACCTCTTTCGCTTCCTATTACAGCCACAGGTATGAAAGCAGACCCTTGCCTTGCTTGAAGCCCCCCTACTGTGAATGGCAAAGAGCTGTAGCAGATGAGACTCCATCCTTCGTGTTTCTAGTAGAGGGGGATTGTTTACTGTTGATGCTTGCAGTATTGCAGAGCTGACATGGGTTGAGTTACAGGATTATCACCAAGGCAGAAGTTGCAGCATAAATATACTGTCCCAATACAGAGGTGAGCTGAGCAGGGGGTTACCTTAAGGTCTGGATGGCTGTGATTCCCCTGTGACAGCTCCATCTGCAGGTCTGTCATTGGAAGAGGGTGCAGCTACTGCTCTCAGACAGCTGAGGGCAGCAGTGCCACAGGATTGGGACACAGCACCCATCTTCCATGCCTCCTGAGAGTAGTCTCCTGGCCCAGGAAGGCTGTCAGATCACCTGTATCCTGCCCTGACCTTGGGTTGAATGGCTGCAGGGTGTTGTGTGCATTGTGTTCAGAAAGGACTTTCTTTGTGGTGGGATGGGTGTGAAAGCACCCAAAGCTAAGCAGGCATGGGCTGGGTTGGTGCTTGCTTGGATAAGAGAAGTCTAAGGGAAGCGGCATGCTGAAAGATAGCATCCGTGTGCATCAGTAAGGGGTGCTTTTCCTCAGGAATCACCGCTGATGTGACCCCCATTGCTAGGGGTTCTGCTTTATTATTGGCAGCACTGTCTTTCAGATGAGCGTTCTCCTGCTGACCATGAGTGATCATTAGACTTCAGAAGAGCTCTAGAGTCCAGGTCAGATTCAGGTAGATACTATGCATCCTATCCTCCCTGCCGTACAAGTGGGATTCAGGGGAGTTCTTCACGTTCTACCATGAACTGTTGGGTTGTTGTGGGCTTCCAAGCAGCTGCCATGTTCATCCTCAGAGCTGGCTGCATTTTGATGGTAGCATATTATATCCATCACAATCCTGAAAGACCCCCACAGAGCTACCGCTGATTTCAGGGCAAGCCCCATGAGCAATGAGAGCACTATGTAATGCCAGGCCAGGGAAAGACAGAGGCAAGGAGAAAGTTTGGTCCCACTAGTGATGGAGCAAACATTGGCAGAGAGGGAAATGGACAGGAACCCCAGTGCTGTGGTCTTGGGGGTAAATCCCTAGGCATCCTCCATCTTGTTCCCAAGGATTTCTTGGCACCCATTCAAGGGGAAGGGGAAGGGGAAGGGGAAGCTGAGATGAGGTGACCTCTTGTTCTCTGGGGCCTTCTGCTCTAAGGCCCCTGGTTTGCACAGTGTTGTGTAGCTTTGGGCCTGTCTCACTGCTATGCCTGTTTGTGTGCTTTCTGACCCCAGGTGCTATAGAAATCCAGGTCCCTGATGACCCTGTGGTTGCCCTCTTTGGACGAGATGCCACCCTCTGCTGTTCCTTCTCTCCCGATGCCAACTTCAGCCTGGACAAGCTCAGTCTCATCTGGCAGTTGACTGACACCAAGCGCCTGGTGCACAGCTTCTCTGGCGGGCAGGATCAGCTAGCCGACCAGGGTGGAGGATATGTCAACCGCACGGCCCTCTTCTACGACCAGCTGCCCCAGGGCAACGTCTCACTGCTGCTGCGGAGGGTGCAGATCTCTGACGAGGGCAGTTTCACCTGCTTTGTCAGAGTCCAGGACTACAGCAGCGCAGCTGTGATGCTGCAGGTGGCTGGTGAGAGATGGAGAAGGGCTTCCATTGTAAAGATTGCTAGGCCAGGGCGCTGCGCCCCCCCGACATATGCCCTAGATGATATGTGCTGACCTGGGGCTTCATGCAGTCTCCCGTGCTCTTACAGAATATTTTTGTCTCTCTCCCTGCTCCTCCATGATTTTTCTATCCTATTCCCTCCCCTAGTTGTCTTCTCACAGGCAACCCATCTCTCCCCCTTCATCAGAGGCCTAGGGATCTTTCCTCAGATCCCTGACTGTCTTGCTCCTTGTGAAAGATGGGCTGGATCTGAATGTCAGAGGGGTGGGTAGAGAAGGTGGGAACAAGGGTTGTCTGCAAATCTAGAGCTGAGCATTTGGGATGGAGCTAGAGCTCCAGCACTCCAAGCTCCAGGAAGGCTCAGGAATGGAGTTTATTTCCCACTGGAGAATATCCCAACTTTGATTGACTCTGAGGATTGCCTCAGTGAACTGTACTGAGGTCTTGGAGCCAACCCCCAGAACCATTGTTCCTGGAGGTGACAGGATGGCTCATGCTACTGATACCTCCCAGCAGCGATGTACATGAAACCATCTCACCTGGTCCAAGCAAAAAGGGGGGTCAGAAGCCACCCTCCGTGGCTGGCCCTGGCCTTTCCTGTGCTATGTGCTGCCCCTGGAAACCTTGGTTCTAGGGGTAAGAAACTCTT
>NW_005842186.1:978225-1020535 GCF_000455745.1 Alligator sinensis | reverse complement strand
ATTCCTGCCCACCTGTTGGGGTAAATGGCACCATGCATGTGCACTGGGTTTGGGGACTGGGCCTAGAAGATAGGACCAAACCCCATGTGGAGGGTTCAGGGTGACTGTCTTTGTGGGAAGTCTCTGAACTCAGGCTGCATCGCTCAGAACTTTGCCTGTTGGGCTGTTAAGCTGTGTGGAGACCTGCACCTCTGCCCCTGCACTCAACTCGATGGCCCACCTTACTCCTAGGAAGTGACATGCCTATGGCTTCCCAGCAGAGAGCATTATGGAAAAATATCCCTGACTGCTCTTGTTTTGCTCTGCCGCTGTCTTCCAAAAAAGTGTGAGGAGGGGTGCGGGTGTGAGCCTCAGTGGTGTGGCAATGGCTTATGGGGGTAAAAGCCTCAGGGGTGGAAGAGGGAATGACCTCCTTGATAGCAGTCGATCATACCAGCTGACTCACTTCCAGTGCATCATACCAGCTCACTTCCTCCCTTTCAGCTTCGTACTCCAAACCCAATTTGAATCTGGAGCCCAACAAGAACCTGAAGCCGGGGGACCTGGTGACAGTGACTTGCCTCACCTTCCGTGGCTACCCGGAGGCTATTGTCCTCTGGCAGGACGGCCAAGGCAACAACTTCACGGAGAACGTCACCACCTCCCAGGTGGCCAATGAGGAAGGCCTCTTCGACGTGCAGAGTGTCTTGCGGGTGGTGCTAGAGCCCACCAGCACGTATTCCTGCCTGGTGAGGAACCCTGTGCTGCAGGAAGAGACCCAGGCCTCCGTCACTATCACAGGTTAGTTGGTGGGGGTGGGGCTGGCGGGAGCTCATGGCATTAGGACAGAGATGGGCTTATCTGAAACCCAGTGGCCCCATGTGTGGGGCCTTCTCAAACTCAGCTCCTCAAGCTGTAGCTTGGCACCACAGGTCAAAGACCAGTGGATGGACCCCTGGAAAATAAGGCTAGAACTAATCCTTAATCCCAGATATCCGCTTGGCCAGGGGCATGGAGCTTGCTTGAGCAAGCCTGAGCCTCCTCCTGGCTGTCCAGGCCTAAGTCTTGCTGCATAAATCAGGGTCTTGCTGTCCACTCTAAGTCCCTAATGTGCTGCTGTATGTGTGGAAAGGAAAAGGAGCACATGAACAGTCCTTCCCCCAGCTGGATGCCTGCTTCCACAGAGGGGCAGCTTCTGTGCTGTGTGAGAGGGCTGGAAGGATGGGGCAGAGGTAGCTTTGTGTCACCTGCTGCAGGGGCCAGGCAACTTCCAGTGGAGCTCAGAGCAGCTCGAAACACAGGTGTGACCGCAAATCCCTGCACCCAGCTCCATCCTGGCCTGTCAATAAGCACTAGAGTCTGAGAGGATGAGCAGTGTCAGACTGCTGTGAAATGGAGGGAGTTCTCCCCTTATGGCCCCTGAACATTGCTGGAGTTGGCATATAGGAGACCAGTTGGCATGAGTTCAAAATCTGCCCCAGGTGCGTCTCTGCTCAGCGTGCAGCCCTGCTGTCTGCTTGCATGGGGGCCCCTCATAAGATGCTCAGATGCTGTTGGATGTGGGGTGCATGGCTCCATAGGTGCTGTTCTCAGACAGGCAGCATGGAGCCAGTGTCCCAGCCTGGCACTGTGGGGCGCTGTGTTGTCAGAGAAATGAAATTGAGCTGCAACTGAAATGTAAATCAAGGACCTGACAGCTTGAGAGCATTAAAGATACCACAGTACTTTTTTTTTTTTTTTTAAATAATGCCCCAGCGTCCTATCTAGCCTGCAGCTGAGATAGTTGTATTCCACTGGCCTAAATCACCTAAGTTTAACAGAGCAGGATTTTTCTTTTTATTTCCTTTCACACACTGTTCGGTACCTGTGAGCTCTTCAGGGTTTGGTATGTTCCACCCCAGAAGTAGCTGTAGGGATCTCTCTCTCTCTCTCTCTCTCTCTCTTTCTGTTCCAACTTGGATGCTTTCAGGATAGACTACGTAAATGTAAGATGACTTTTAAGCTCAGCTAGCACCATAATAATTATGTTAATTTTTGTTAATGGAGTCCTGTTATTCCTAAGCAATGAGTATCCCTGTAATTATGGCAATATTTCCAGCAAGGACACTGCCATTTTGAACTGCTGCTCCAGCCTTGGTGTAGTTTATGGCGAGCGCTCTGCTCATTATATGTGTCTTTTGCAGCTAATATGCTGTTAATTAAGGTCTCAGCAGGCTAACAGTGGCACCAGAGGATTGTTGATGACTCCCTCACAGTTCAGGGCTGGCCCTTTGACTTGGTGACAGCCCTGTTTGTAGAAGAGTTGAGAGAGAGGGAGCTGTGAAAACAGATCATAAATATAAACAGGCCCAGTTTATTAAACACTGTTTATCGTACAGGCGGTTCTGCACTGTGAGAGCATCTTTCAGCTTAGCCACTTCCCTCTGACACTGTCTTGCTCTGATGGCCCGATAAATAAGAGTTTAGCAGCATTTATCACAGTCAGGGAACGCAAATAGGGCTCACTCAAGGAGACTGGCAGTGCAACATTAGGAGCAGAGAGAGACAGTGGCACTGAGCCTTGCTGATGAGGCAGCCCTGGCTGGTAGGGGTGAATCAGGCTCCGGGGATGGGGATCCTGGGCCCTGCATGGGGTGTGATGATGTTTTATTACCAAATCTGTGGCAGAGGTGAAGGTGCCTTAGCTCTCCTCTCCCAAAGCAGAGGCTGTTTAGGGTGGGGCTCATCCTGCTCAGGTTGTAGGTTCAATTCCTATAGGGGCCTCCTGCATCTTGGGTAGGTTGCCCCAGCAGAGATTGAACCTGGCACCTTTCAGTCTTAAAACTTGAGCCTCAACTGCTTGACCTGAAAGGTCCAGTTCTGTCATAGGGATGCCCACCTCTAGTTGTGGCCCAACCAAGGGGGGCAGAATGTGCCAGGGAGTTGGTTGGTTGTGCCTATGCTCCACCCACCTCACCCAGTTGGGTAAGAACGAATGGTGATGGCAGGGACCATAGCAGTCAAGGGTACATGGAGCAGAGGCCTTTACTGCAGTGCTGGTGAGCTCCAGGGGAGCAGCCACAGTCCGTAAAGCTGAGTCCCAACAAATGTGGTTAATGGGGGACCAGCCATGCAGGGAAGGTTAGACAGTATAGGGGGACACACAGGGCTCCTCGTTGCATTGAGTTGTCAGAGCAGGACCTAATCCAAAATTGTCTTCCCCTGAAGCCTTGTAAAGGCAATCATCATTCCAGGAAAATCATCATTCCTGCCCTGTTGATGCCATCTGCACTGTGCAACTTGGCCCCTTTCCCACCGTTGGACTCCGTCCACATCTTCCCATCCCCCTGTTGAAATTCACCCGGCCCTGCTGTCCTGTGTTAAAACCTCCTGCGTTTCCACTGCCCCCACCCAAAAGACACGGCCTGCCAAACTCTGTGTTGCTGGGGAACTTGAACCTGGAGCCACGCTGGGGCCAGGCATGGTGCTATGTTTAGAGTGTGCCAGTCTGGAGCAATAGATCAGTATGTGGACAGACACTGGGCTGCACTTCTGGCCACTGCAGTCCTGGAAGCAAGGCCAGGGAAAGCCAAGTGCCTTGCACGCCAGCTCTGGGACTGCCACATAAGACATTCCTGTGGCTGCGTTCTCCCTTCCTCTTCCTGCTTTCCTGCTCATGTCTAGGGCACCACTCATGGTCTTCTGCTTGCTGTAGGTACATGGTCTTGCTTCACCTTCTTCTAGCACTGAGGTGATGCAAAATGAGGAGATTGGAGGGAACCTATTCCAGGCATCTGGGATATGTGGGGATAGTCATTCAGTATCCGCTTGTTTGAACTACCCCAGTTGCACTGTTCAAGAGAATCCTGGAAACATCTTCCTAACTGTGGCCCCTTGAAAGCCAGCCCCATTGCATACATTGGAACCCAGATTTGGTCCAAGGCAATTCCAATTCCCAGGCTAAACTTTTCAGAGAAGTTTGACTGCTCAATAAAATGCTTTATGAGGCTCTTCTCGATCATGCAGGTGTCTAGCTCACAGCCTGGTTATAAATGGCTTCCAGTTGTCCTCGCTAGCTCAGCTTTATCGATGTCTTGGAGCTCTTTATAACCTTGTACACTTACTGGTAACATTAATTAGTGCTTAATTATCCTTGGTACAGTGGTTGCTCAGTTGTGAAGGAGGGTCCCCGATGGAGCATAAACCTTTTGGCTGGATGCACAGTGCTTTTTCCAGAAAGTCTAAGTACTGCTGCATGCATGCTGCTTGGAGGCTGGAGGACCAGTGCTGCTTCGGGAGAGGCTAGTGCTTACACAGTGCGAGCCAGATTTCCCAGGTAACTGTTTTCTGGGAGAAAAATATACCGCAGAACATTCCAAATGGATGGGTTTAATGTTGGGGAAGTTGTAGGTAGCGGACTGGGGGGACACCAAAATCAGCTGCATAAAGGAAAGCAAATGTCCTCCTTGGTTCTGCAGAAATGTCCGATTGAAGCTTTTAGTCAAGCCTGGTTGCCTCCTAGAGTATGCTCAGCTCATATCCTGGATCCTCTCTCCTGATAAAGCCAGTCCCATGTCTTCAGAGAAAAGTAATTCATTGCCCTGGAGAAAGGGCTCAGCTAGTGTCTTCCAATGGTAGGAAGAGCAGTGGGCAGTGTGTCAGAGCAGGGATTGGCAACCCCCGGCATGTGTGCCAGAGCCTGGCATGTGGGGCCTTTCTGCTCAGCACACCACAGCTGCCCTGGGCTCTGGGCAGCTACTGCCAGCTGTGGAGCCCCGGCTGTGAGCAGCCCGGGCTCCGCTCTGGCCAGCTGTGACAGGCAGCCAGGAGGTTGTGAACAGCTGCGCTGGGCTCTGGAGTCCCAGCACCGGCTCCAGGGTGGCAGCAGCTGCACGTGCACCTTGGGGTGCACAGCCGGGAAGGGGCCTGGGGCTTCTGCCTTGCCATCTGCCTGGTGGCGTGCATGCATCCACCAGATAGTCCCTTGCAGCTCCTCCGCCCCCTGCCTCTGTCATGCTAGGTCGAGGTGTGGGTGGAGGTTGGGGTGTTTTTGGCACTCCAGCCAAAAATGTTGCTGACTCCTGCCTGCATTAGTCTTTATCTCGATTGGACCATGTTCAGTTCACTTGAGGCTTCCCTCGGTAATCCTGCTATTGTCATTTCCATGTGTTTGGCATGTATGCCAGCCACTTTGTCATGTGCTCAGGGGATGTTATGGTTCCTGTGGTGAATCCAGCACTCTCTTACTCCAGAGCAGGCTAAGAACAGGACCAGTCAATTGGGACTGTCTAGCATTTCGTAGCTCACAGTCCTCCCCCTGCATCATAGGCATGTTGGATGAGTATTTTATCTAGCAGCCCAGGCATCGTACACACTTCTCTTTCTCCTCACTCCTAGCCAAGTTGCATTTCACCATAGAAGTAATTGCTGGACAAATGAATATTTAAATACAAATGGCTCATTTGCTACACTTTTGTTTCCTGGGAAGAGGTAGGTGTGTGCGCGTGTCAGGGAGGGGAGCTTGGTTAATTGAGATCTTCTGCAGCAGCAGGGTTTCCTGTGGTCAGAAGATATATCCAATGCAGTCCACCCTCTTGTCTCCAGCAGTGACCAGTGCCACTTCTTGTGTGCGACCACCTGATTAAAGACATGCAAAGAAGCTCCTCCCTGATTCCAGCTGACGATTGGCTGGTGTCCCGATGCCTGAAGATTGATGGGCTTTGTCATTTTTCTCCCAGCTTGTGTAATCACTGATGCTCTTGCACTCCTGTTCCTGAGAGGAAATCCAAGTCCCTTTTGATCACAGTCACTTACAGGCGTCAAGGATATAAAAGGAAAAGACAAAAGCAGGAAGAAAGGCATCTTATTATTAATTTACTTGCCTTGCGTCTCAGGCTGCGTCTTCTGTTATTTAAAGCAGACACATGGAGTCACAGTTATTATTCAGGAGCAGCTCAAAAGCTTCCATTTGTGTAGTGCCTCTCCCCATTGCAGGACATCAGCTGGGTTTGAACCTTTGGTACAAAATGCCTAGGATGTTACTACCTGGGCTTGAAGAATCCTGCTGTTATCAAGCAGTCGTGGTAGTAGGCTCTTTAGAGCGTGTAGGGGACAGCTCCTAGAGGGTATAGCATGCTGGCAGCAGAATAGCTATAGTACCTATGCCATTACTGTACAGTAAAAGTAATTTAACCTGATTTTTCTCTCCCTCCTGAAGGTCTCTGTGCCCTAATCCATGTGAACATACCCAGCTCCTTTAGTGCTGCTGCTGGAACATATGCCCCATCCCTACCATGGTGTTGAGTGGCAAGGGTGATCCTTAGGGTAAGGATGAGGAGCAGGCCAGACTGTATCTGACCCCTTCTGAGGGGAAGAGACCCTGCCTGCTCTTGCCTCTGATGGAGTTAGATTTGAGGTAAAAGCATGAGAGGAAAGTTGAAGCAGCACCTAAGCCTCCTCTTTGGAGTCTTAACGAGTGACAGATCAGCATCTGATTTGAATTTATTAGTGTAATTATTTAAAGGTTAATGAAGTGTTTTATGGAGTAACTCAGCCTGCTGATTTCCTGCCTTCCTTGCCGTATCCAGACCCACTGTGGAAGGCAGCAATTAGTGCACCCAGTGGTTGTTTCCCAGACTGCAATTGGCTGGAGAGCACGAAGCTGTTATACAGGTGCTGTCAAGTGCCCAGTGCTATAAGTGCAGCTGGGCCCTTTGGAGGAGGAGTTTCTAAACATGCCTCTCTCAAATCTAAATCTCAAGGCCCATCACCATAATTGTAAGGCTTAAGCACTCGGGGTTCTTACAGGACACTTTTCACTGATCAGCACAAAGCACTTTTACAAAGATGTTAAGGTCCATCATCCTCATTCTATGTATGAAGAAACTGAGGCACAGAGAGGTGAAACCTAAGGTCATTGACTAGGCCATTGGCAGGGCTGGGGCTAGTCTATTGTAGGACAATGCTTAACTACCTGCTTCCTTGGGGTAGTCTTCCAAGGTGCTCATTATTTGAGAGATTCCAGAGGATGGGTTTCCTCCAGCAAATTGTAATAAAACACACAGGTTACATAGGACAGTGCACATAAATAACTAGAATATATTAATACAGCTATTATTTAACAGTCTCCAAAGAGAGAAAATTAAACATGTTACCCAGTAGCATGAACTCTGCTTAGAAACTGTTGCTTGGAAAAACACTTTATCTAATTCATATACACCCTCCACCCCCTCTTCCCACCTTGCTTCCAGTTAGGACAGTTTAGGCCTCATCTGCCTGGGGGAGGTCCACCCACTCTCTGCTGGTTGTGGCTTGAGGCAGTGCTAAGAACAGTTAAGCTGCAAGTTCAGGTAGGACCAAATCCTATTCAGCACCATTTCAAAAGTTGTACTAGAGCCCAGCCCTGGGCAGGCAGCTGAGACTGGTTCAGTTTGGACTGTGCACTTGCAGTTAAACCATTTTTAGCAACAGTTCAGGTTGCTAATGTCAGGGGTGTAGGGGTGGAAGGAAGCAGATGGGACAGTGACTCTTGTCTCTGTCTAGCACCTACCTGGTCCCATTAGCACCATGTCTGAGCACCTCACGGTCTTTAATGCGTTTACCCTTATAACAGTGGGGAAGTACTATTACCATACCTTAGGCTAGTGCCCTAACCTCTGGATCATGCCTCCTTTTTACAGGAAGGATAAGGCCTGCTGATAATCAGAGAGAGCTCCATTCACCAGAGCTCTGCTGCTGACCCTTTTTTCACCAGCTTTAAACCTACACAATTGCTTCTTTTTTTTTTTTAAGCTGAATTTTATGATTAGAGGCAAATTATTTGCAGACATGCAAATTAGGCTGTTTGTACAAATCATCCCAGGGAGCTGCACAAAACATGGAGGTAACAGAGAGAACTTTAAAATCTCACAGTTGTAACTGCTCCTTTATTGAGCAGCTCTTTAAGTGTCAGAATTCATACATTATGCATCCTTTTTTATTGCTGCACACATCTGAGAGGGACTCATTCACTTTCTAGCAGATTTATTCATGGGATGCTGGTTGGTCAAGTCAGTTACAGATTCAGGAGCCTTCTCCTTTCTGTGTAACTTGTGTATCCAAGACCTGTGTTGCATGGTTCTTGTTTTAGCCAGTCATTACACTCGCTTGACAGAGCTCGAAATCCAGGTGACCGGCCATTTGAAGCTGGAGGAGGAGACCACTTTGACTTGTTCTAAAACCCTCAGATCTGACTGCCTCTTTCTTCATGCTCCGGGCAAAGACTTGCGTTGCTCTGTTATGGTAGGGCATGTTAAGGTTGGGTCGTAACATCAGCACCTCCATCTTTATCTCAGGAAACCTATTCACTCAAAAGTGGAATCAGTCTGATTCTAAGGTTTAATTGGGGTTTAAACAGCTTCCCAAGAAGCAGGAAGTGCTGAAAGGTGACGACCTTTCTGGTGAGGTTCACCAGCAGACTTCTGGATATCAGAGGAGGATCGAGATTGGGAGTGGGTCATCTGAACCTTCTGGACAGCTGCTGATCACTACATCAGGAGGGACTGTGAGAGCTCCTGAGTGAACATGGGTCAGTGGACCACTGAGATTCACAGAGATGTGGTCTAGAAATCTCCAACATGGCTCCACCTGAGCCAACAGGTCATGGCTCAGTGGGGCTCTTAAGAAGGTGTCTAATTTAAAGCCTAAGAGCAGATCTATTGAAATCAGTGTTGCAGTCATGCTCGCAGAGTTAGGCATGCCATGAAGCATTTTGCTGAGCTTGAGCATTTTTGAAGCTGATGCTCAGGACAGCAAGCATCTAGCGTCACTGTTCCACCAGACGTGACCCTACCATGGATGGAGAACGTAAGGTCCTGGTGCTGCTTCAGGTGCCTGCCCTGTCTTCTGGTGATAGTACTGACAGCCGTGGGTTTTCTGTTCTCTTTCCTCAAGGCCAACACCTCACATTCCCTGCTGTGGCCCTGTGGGTGACCATCGCTCTTGCTATCTGCCTCCTTGGTTTGCTGGGTGCTTTGGCATATGTGTGCCGGAAGAAGATTCGCCAGAGCTGTAAGGAAGAGGAAGAGAATGCAGGTAAACAGCCCAAGAGGTGGTGGTGGTGGGGGTAGTCAGCCTTCAGTTCAGAGAGGCATCTTTGTTCAGGGAAGCCTTCAAGCATGTGTTTGCATCCCACTGAATTCACTGGAATCAGGGGACTCCCTTTCAGGGAAGTGGTGGGAAGTTCCCTTTCCTTTCGCTCCAGAGCTTTTAAAGCACTTGGGAATTTTTTGGGCAGGAGGGTATTGAGAGGTGGCAGTCATAATGCCCGTGGTGCTGTCCTCTCTGCACAAGGCAATGGGAGCCTGTCTCCCTGGATCTCAGTCGATGCTCTGACTTCTTTGCTGAGGGTAATGCATGTTTTTCTGGCTTGTGGCCTGAGAGAAGCTGATAATTCAAGACAGTTATTGACTGGACAGAGAAAACCTCTTGAAATATGGATGACAACTGCTGGTTTGTCGCCTCAGAAGATTAACCTGCCTCCGGGGACCTAACCCTGGTGGGGGCAGGGCTTGGGGAATGAGTATATATCCGGTGCCTGGGATAAGTTTTTTACATGGGTTAAAATGGATTGAAGACCGTTCTGAAGGGTGAGAAGTCCCTCTATGCTTTAGATCAAGGGGCATTTATAAGATAAGTGTTAAAAAGGAGCAGGGGGATGGTGGTCTAATGTGGGATTCTCCTGGTCTCTGCCATGCCTGGCTATGAGCTGCCTGCTCCATGGCACCCAGGTCTGTAGTGCAGTGGACGGGGCAGTACAGGTCCCACTGCTCTGTGTGAATGCATGTGTCACTAATAGCTAATACCTGGTTTTCAGCAATGCTCCGAAAGGCCTCTTATCTCTGTAGGGGAAGCCAGGAGGCTGGCAGGCAGCGTCCTGAATGGGGCACATTTTGAGGCCTGTTTAATAAGACTGTGAGCAATGGAAAGGGGTGGTGAGAGACAGTTCTTGCGTAGGTAGGTGCTGCTCAATGCCCACCCCAGGGCATCTCCTGGCTGACTAAGCGGGACTGAGAGCACTTTACCCCGGGGCCCCTGACAGTGCTTCCAAGCAATCCAGGTTTGGCATGACTGACTGCTCCAATCCTTGGGCCTGATCCTGGTACATCTCAACCCTGACACCTCTGCTCAGGATTGAGGTGCATTGGCAGAGCACTGCATGGGGAGGCTGCTGCCACACTGGCCTGCATTATACCTGGCTATAGAGACTGCTGCTGGCCCCACATGTGCCTCTACCACCCCACTCTAAGCCACTCGCATGGGCCAGGGCTGTCCAGCCTCTAAGCAATGACCCCATGTGGACACCCCTTCTCATCACAGCACCATATTGTGCAGCCCTGGGTTCACCGTGAGCACCCCATGCTGTGCTGTGCCACACTCTACAAGGGAAGCCAGAGCGGGGAGGGGGAGCCCAGAGACTTTGTGCCAGCTGGGTGGGAGTGCAGGATCTGCCATTTAACCCCTCACAGACTGCTTGTGGCCAATAGGCCACCAGTTGGATAGCCCTAAAATAGCCTATAGCAGGGACAGAAACACCCAGGAATCTTGTCAGAACAGGGTTCATATCTGGTTTAGCTCCCCTGCCCACTCAGGCTTGAGATATGGATCACAGTGGCTTGCTCATCTCAAATATGGAGTGGTTTAATTTCAGGCTTCCTGGCATCAACAGAAATCTCTTTCCATTTGTAGCAGTGGAGATGACCTGCAGGCACAGAGAAGTCTTAGGGTCAGCCCCTCCGTAGAGAAGTCTCAGGGTGCCCCTCTCTTTTCCAAACAAGCATCACAAGTTGCTAGTCAAAGCCTTGGCTGGGATGCTCTAGTTGGAGATGGTCCTGCTTTGAGCAGGGGTTGAACTAGATGTGACCTCCTGAGGTCCCTGCCAACCCTCATTTTCTGTGATTCTGGATCACGTTTGGGTGAAATGAGTGTGGCTAGAATGTCCCCGGGAAGCCGCAACGCTGAGGAGCTGCAGCTCTCCAAACGTCACAGCCACCAGCAAACATATGCACCCACCACAATGGGGATGAAACACATTGCCGCCCTGTATCTACCACAGGTGCAACACCAGACTCTGATTTGACTGTTGGTCCTGTTAGTTGGGCTTTTTTCTCCTTTAGGCCCCCAGCCAGGAGAGGGCAGTGACAGATTCCTGTATACTAACCGGCACATTTATTAGCATGTTTACTAACATCCTTTTTTCAGCTGCACCCAGGCACTGGCCATTTCATATGGATGGGAAGGTGGTCCAGCTGTGTGTTTGGAGAAGGCAGTAATGGGATGGGAGAGGAGTGGAGCAGGGGAATTGGCTTGATATGCGGATGACGTTCACTGCTCATCCCAGTGATATCTGGGTTGTAGGTTAACTTACGGCCTGTCGGAAGAAAGGAAAAGAGGAGAATGCTAGAGGGAAAATTGCTTGTCCATAAAATCTGTGAAAACATTTAAATGTCAGTGAAAACTGCCAAGCTAGTCTATGAATTCCTCCCCTGGCTCTTCTATCTGCTGCCACGTATTCAGCAGAGAGCTGAATAAAGGCAGAAAGCATAGCTGCGGGTTGGGCTTCTTACCCAGTCACACCTGTTTCCTGTTGAGAAGGGACCAGGGAAAACCACCCAGTCAGCAAGAGAGCCTTTAAACATTTGTGCCTGGTTTTTTAGCTTGGAAAGGGTGGGTTCTGCTCTGGCCTAAGGTGCGACCTAGCAGACAGAATACAAGACTTGCGTTTGGTGGACTTGGGTTATACTGCCAGATTCACCCCTGGCAAGTCCCTTCATCTCCCTGTACTAGCTTTTCTCATTTGTAAAAGAGGGCAGTAATAGTGACTTCTTTTGTGAAGTGTTTTGAGATTTACTGGTAAAAAACATTAGGGAAGAGTTAGGGATTGTTGCTGTTGGGCACGGTGCTGAACTCATCCCAGCAGTGTGAGATTTGTGGAGGAAGGGGCAAGGCATTATTACTGCCAGAAGGTGAAGCAAAATGACTGTGAAAGGCAGGTTTCTAGATTCACGTGGCTGGTTTTGTAGCCGTGCTATTTTAGTGGGAGCAGAATGTAAGCTTGCAGTGCTGTCACTAAAATGATGTGTCCAAAAATTGATCGCAAGATTAATCCCTTTGACTGAGATGCCTCAGTGAACCAAGGTTTTTACGTTATGTTGTTGTACTGTATGCACTGGGTATCTGCCCCAGACCCTATTCCCAGATTTATGATGTGCCCCTATCCCTTGGGTTAAATGAGGTTGTCTGGTGTTCTCAGACCTCTCAGACCCTTGGGAGTAAGATCCTAGTTTGGCAGCAGCATCTTATCCTTTGATGCTGGTGATAGACGCATCTACTGAGACCCTTACGCCAGCCTCTGCTTGGGGAGCTGAACTGCCCCGGAGGGTTGATTGTTCTTGTTTGTTGGTGCGGGATGTGTGGCAGACATTTTGGAAGCAGCAAGGTGGCGTGAGCCAAGAGACAGACGTGCAGAACCTGCCTCCCAATCTGGCCTGACATTTTCTTCACTGAAGCAGCATCCTCCCCCAGTGGAAGAGAGGCAACTTCTGAAGTGACAGGTAGTCAGCTGCAAACACGCATAGGATGGCATGCATGTGTGCGTGTGCACACACACACACACACACACACACACTTCAGTTCTTTATACACTTAAAAGCAAACACTGTTTCTCTTGTTTTCCCTCTCAGAGGCATACTCAGATTTTAATCTCTCTCTTACAGGCGCATACACTCGCACACCCTGTCGCACACAAATGCAAACACATACACATACACACACTCATACAAGCAGGCTTTCTCTGTGTCTGTGTCCGCCTCACACGCACACATGCACACACACAGCTTCTCATTTAAGAAGATGCCTCTAGCACTTGCCACCATGGAAATGTCAAGCGTATTGACACAAGGAAATAGCATGAGACACAGATGCTCTGCGCTCTGCCTCTCTTGTTCCTTTATCCCTGCCTGCATGTGTTCAGTTTTGAAAGAATTAATTAAAGTCCTGCCGATGTCTCCCAGGAAGCACTTTGAAAGGCCCTGTTTGAAGAATCATTCTCCCCCCCAGCTCTGTAGTTTCTGCATCCTTGTCCTTTTCTCAGCTCTTTATTTACAGAGGGGCATTTGCATGGAAAAGGGATCTTTGCACCTTTAAAAAGGCAGTGTACTCAAAACGGCTGGAAAAACAGCTTTGTTGGCATGCCCTGTACATCGTCCCCTGCTGACTTTAGGTCCAGCCTGCTCATTTTCTCAAGGCAAAAGATGGCTTTTTCTGATGCCTGGCCCTGCAAAACCCCACCCAGGCTTACTGAGTTCTTGCCCTCCTCTTTCTGGCAGCAAGGAGGATGCTGCAGACGGAATCCATTGATTCTGGTGCTTCAGGAGGGAGAGGAAAATGTCTGACTTTTCTGTCACTGTCTTACCTCTCCAAGGCTGTGCCAGTGAAGGAAGCATATTGTAATGAATCATCTAGAGAAGGTGGATTGGGGGCGTGTATTTCCCATGTCTTCCAAACCAAGAGTAACAAATTATTAATAGTTTTAAGGCCAGAGGGGCTGTTTTGATCCTCTAGGCTGATCTCTTGCATAGCATAGACCGGGGTTAATATTCACACTGGTGCCAAGGCTGCTTCAGAATATGAACCCAAGACTTTTGGCACCATAAAACTAGAAACATAGAAAATAGAGTGGGAAGGGACCTTGAGAGTTCATCTAGTGCACTTCCCTGCCTCAAGGCAGGATCAAGTATTGCTAAAACATCCCGGACGGATGCTTATATTACCTTATCTTAGAAATCTCCAGTGACAGAGGTTCCACAAGCTCCCACGGTAATCTACTCCAGCACTTAACTCTCCTTGTAGTTAGAGGGCATTTCCTACTGCCTAACCAGAGCCATGGGGGAGGGGGGCAGCAAATTTAGCTGTTTCTGCAAGAGGCTAGGTGGTATATGAACCTATAGCAACTAACATACACGGGAGGAAGTGTTCCATTGTTCCACCAGATTGAAAAGGGGCACATGTATCACGTACTCAGGGAAATACTTCCTTTTCACAGGGCATGCAATTAGACAACAGAATTCACTGTGGCTGGAAGTCACTGATGCCAAGAATTCAGCAAGCTGTCAAAGGGTATTGGGCACTTCCATGAGTAGCAGAGTATCCAGAGTTATCAGTGTTAATGCTGGCAGAAGTATTAGAAGGGGTTGTCTGATGGCACAGCTTGCACTCATGCTACCTGCAAGGGTAGAAGTGGAAGAGGCAGTCTTGTTTGGCCATTTTGTATTGTGAAGCAAAGGCTCTGTGGGCAACACCAATTCTGGAGCCTGAAGCTTGTTGGAGGCCTCTAGACCCGTCCCCTCCCTAAGCTCTCAGTCTGGGAACACTGAGCCTCGTTCAGCCATTCTCCAAGCATAGCTCCAGATGGCAGCTTTGCTATAAATAAAGAAGCTGGTGGGGGAGAGCCAGGTGTCCATGCCACTTCAGGCTGATCTGCCTCCCCTCTAACGGAAGGAGATCTCAGTCATCAGTCACTGGGCCCAGCTCTGCTCTGGGATTGCTAGCGAGGCAGCCGTGGCACCAAAGCATTGGCTGCTTGCTGCAATGCCTCACAGCTCAGAAGCCTTGGCCTGGGAGTGGCTCTGGCATTGAGATAATGGAGGGGGCAGCCTGGGGCTGGTCTCCTCCTCTATGACTCATTCCCAAAGGCTCCGGCTATCTCTAGGCATACTCCAACTTCTCAGACATGCCGTGTTCCTGGCAGAGGCCAACACAGCTAGCAAAGGTGGGTCAGACTGGCAGGCATAGCCCCTTCCTTGGCTCCTGCTCTGGGGGAGGTCCACTAAGCACATCAAGTGACTGCCTCTACATACCCCTGTTTCCATATGTGCTGCTAATAAGTCATTACTTCAGGCAAGGCCCTGCCTGTATCTATTTGATCCAGTGAACAGGTGTAGAAAGGCCATCATTCAGTATCTCAAGGCTCCTCCATGCCCCTCCCCCCTTACTGGGGCTGATGAACACAAATGTGTGGGTCATCCACCCCTCTTCAGGGGAAATGCTTCAACCCTCTTCCCTTGGCGGCTGGGGTGAGGATAGCTGGTATCTGCAAAGCTGTATTTGTGTGGGAGGGCAGGCTGGGACAGTGGGGCACGAGCAGAGCCATGTGCATGTAGGGAGAGCATGGAACAGAATTGGAATAGTGGTGGAACTGCTGGTTGGGCTCAGGGGCACTGGCATAACGGGAGGTGCAGAAAAAGTCTGGCTTAGCAGGGGCTTTGGGCCAAAAGTGAAGGGCATTGGAATTGTGGGGAGGGACAGGCCCAGAATAGCAGCACAGTGGTGGGTTAGGACTGTGGACTGTCGGCAGAGCCTCTTAAACCTTTTCCATTCACCAAGTGATTTCTCTGTGCGGTTCTCTCTCTCACACACATGGCTTTTGTTTTGCAGGCATGGAGGATCAGGACGAGGACGGAGAAGAACCCAAGACAGGTGAGTCAGGTCTCAAAAAGGTACTGTTCTTTGAATAGGTGCCTGGTGCTGGGGGGAGTAGCCTGGATTTAATGTCAGGGGCAGGGTTGATAAAGGAGAAACCCAAGAGGACGATGGATTGTTTTTATCCTCCCTGCACTACCCTACTTGCTGAACTGGAGCGCAGAGTGGTTTGCCTGGCTGCACATGCTATTAGTGGCTGTTCTTGGTATACTGCATCCCATGCTAAGTCCAGTTGGCAGTTGGGATTTAATTTCCCTGGGGCTTTGTGATCAGGGAGACTGACCTGTCCCATCCTTTCTGTGGTAACCCACTATCCAGTCTGCAGGGAGCTGTGCTCTGGAAGCATGCCCTGCCAAGGTCCCATCTCTACACACAAGCAGACGGTTCCCAGGCTGTCAATCCCACAGTGCTCAACAACATGAAACTCATGAGAGTGCTAAGGGTAAAGGCAGTTCCTGGCCTTGAGATTATGTCTGACAGCAGATAAAGCCAATGTGCCACCTCTTGGATGTGCAGTCATGAGTGTGTACTAGAGCACACAGGTCACATGTGCACAGTTTTGTCTACCTATACTTGTCCATGTGCATGTTGCATATGCATGTTCACATATGCAGTGAACTGTGCGCATTGTACATAAAGCCACTGAGGCCCAAACATGGGTACATAGAGCCATGCACACTGCACCTTCTGTGCATGCTGCTGCATGGGCACAGTCATGCATGTATATCAGGTCGCACACCTCCACATGCCTCATAAACAGTTGTGTGAGGAGCCCACGGTTCTACCGCGGGTAGATGGATACACAAAGAGATGGTATAGTGGTATGAAGTGTTGCACAGATGGTTTGTGTGCATGCAATACCATGCTGATGCCTGACCTTGTACACACTGCCACATATGCACAACATGCCCGCACACTCTGTTGCACGCATTTGCTGACATACATTATTATGCGGGTACCCAGATCCTGTTCCGCAGCTTTTTGAGTCAGCCCAGCTGGCTTGTCAGTGAACCCCTCCACCCCACAAGCAGACTGGCAGGTCCCTGATAAGCCATGTTATCTTTTAATAAAAAACGATAGCAGCGCTCTGCTGTAATCAAATGAGTTAATTATATGCCTGGTGATTCCCTTTATCTGCTCTGAGCACAACAATAGCCTTGTTGTGTACAGATTGGCTCGTGCCTAATCTCTCATTGGGAGTCAGCGTGCCTGGGATCCCATCTCCTTGATGGTTTTGCTGCTTGCAAGATGTAAGGAGTGAGGCTTGGTTTGTGGTGGAAGCTGGCTAGCACAGTTGTTGTGGGAAGCTGATAAATGCTGTGAATCGTCAAAGAGATGTTTTTCCCCTTCATTAAATTTTGCTGGAAGATAAACCGTGCACCCCTTCTCCCCAGATTGGTCGTTTGGCCCCACCTCCAAATAAACACAAGATTGATTTTTGAATCTCTATTGTAAATTTCAGTGGTTAATTTTTGGATTCTGTGAATGTTGGAATTTGGAAGCTGAAGATGCAGCGACCACCGTTTTCTTGTTGCCGCAGCTGTTTCCATAAGAGGGGCTGGAAAATGTTTGTGTAAAAGGAAGCAGGCTTTCTCTGCCTGATCAGGACACTGGCTTTTGTTAAGAGCTGATAGAAACAGCTGCACAGGGAGCCATTTGCAATGTATAAAACTCATGCTACATAAACATGAGTGCGATCTACTGGCATATTATCTGTTAACTCTATTTACATATATGCAGACAACAAGCGCTCCTGTAACAACAGTCAGGAGCAGCTGCTAGGGTTACTGATTTAAACTGAGTGGGTGGAGGGAAAGAGGGATCCTGGATTGTATTATTGTTCAGAGATATGGTCAGGTCCTGTCTATTTCCTAATGCTAAGTCTACTGCTAATTGTCACATATTGAGCCCTCATTAGCGAATTAAGCACCATTCTGTATCTTTCCTCTTCTTTCCAACAGCTTTGCAGCCTCTGAAGAGTGCAGAGAACAAAGAAGGTAAGGGGCATTTTCTTTTTGCCATCGGCATTTGCCTGTAGGGTCCATTGGAGGGAGAGCTGCCATTTGGCAGCATACACAACTAACTGAACACCTGATGAACCAGCACAGCTTCCCACTGAAAGCTTTAATACAGGGGCCAGCAGCCTACAGCCCGTTGGCCAAATCCAGCCATTTAATCCAGCTCTCAAATGTGGCGCTTCAGTGGTTGGAGCTCTCCCGGTGCTGCGGTGGCAGTGGCTGGGTCCGGATGCTTGCTTACCCACTTGCTTGTAACCCAAGCTGGATCATTCTGTCCCACACCCTGAAAATGCTACCAGGTGCTGTGCCAGTGTAGTGGGAGGCCAACCTTTCTGGCAGGTGTGGCAGAAGGTAAGCCCTGAGCCCTCCCCAAGTGCCACTCCAATCCCCTTCCCCTGCCTGCTCTGTTGCTTTGCTTTCTGCTCCCTGCCCCATGCTTCCTGTCTCATCCTTTGCACTCATAGAAGTTGCCCATACCCATGGTGGTGTGAATACTGCAGGTTGGCCACCCTGCTCTACTATATGGTGTTGAACTCTGGCCCTTCTGATCTTTCAAGCAGCTTTTCCAAGGCTGTGGAACCTGTACTGATGTAGCTATGCAGAGACAGCTGTGTCTGCAGCCTCCTCCCTTCCTCCACTCCAAGTGGAGAGTCTGTTTTCACCATCAGAAGGGTTTTTTTAGCTATGCCACCTCCACAACAATATAAACCAAACTGAAAGAGGCCTTCTTCTGTGACCATAGCTGTGCGTGGCCGTCAAAGCGACACCGGTTGAGCGCTGATGTTTTCACACCCTTAACCAACCTAGTGATGCTGGCAAAACTCTGTAGTGTGTTTCTGGTCCCAGTCCCTTTATCTCCATGGTGTTTGCATCACCTCACTGCTCTGTGTCACCCTGCTGTGAATTTATTAGCAAGCTATTGGCTTTCACTGCCAGCTAAGCTATGAAGATGTTAAGTTAGACCAGAGCTAGCCCTGGTCTGCGCCCCGTACCCCTTGACACCGCCCCTAGCATCGATCCATTTCTGCTTAGCTCCATTTCTTTGTTCATAGACTTTCAGCCACTTTTCAGTTCACATCAGTGATTTTATCCCAAGACAATCCAATTTTCCAGTAAGACTTTTAGCTAAGTTCAGTAGTATCATCACTAAAATCCAAGCACATTATTTTTCTCTCTATTGCATTTCCATCATCCATTGATTTTGTAATCTCTTAGAGAGAAAAGTCAGGTTGGCTAAAATGTATTTTTTCGAAGTATCTAGTGCAGCTTCCCTTCCCTTCCTGCCATATTCATATACCACACTTATCAGTGTAGTGTCTGAGCACCTGCTAGGAGTGTATTAAATGTACAGAAGATGGGGAGGTGTGTGATTGTCTTCAGTTCCTAGGGGAATTCATTCCAGAGTCTCAGTCCAGCCTTCAAGAAAACTCTGTCTCCTGCACGGATGAGTTGTTGCCTTTGTTAGAGGAAATTCCACTGTGTCTGTTGTGAAGCGTGCAGCCGTGTTTTGCATTCCAGAGCCGTAGACAATCCTTTCAGTGTCCTGGGCCCTAGCCAAGGAACACCTCAGAGATAAGAATCGAGCCCTTGAATATGAATAAAAATTTTGCAGAGTGCTGTTGTAGAGAGGTAGAGGGCAGGTTTGAAGGGCTTGCAGGCATGTGCGGGACTGAGATGTGCTGCAGTGCTCTGGGTTGGAGTTTCTTATGTGTCAAAGGCTTTATGACAAAACATCCTGCCTCACTGTAGTCTAGCTGAGAGGTGTTGAAGGCATGACTCGCTGATGCCAGGTCCCTGTCTGCCATGGTGGGCTGGTATTGCCTAGCCAACCAGAGGTGCTAGGAAGCATTAGGCAAGGATACGATACGAGGGCGTAGCATCAGTAAAGATCCCAAGACTATTTTCCAGCAAACGAGACTGCACTATGGCTGTCAATTCATCCATGCATTTTCCTCTGCCCATTCACATGGCCTGCTTTTTGCTCAGGATCTGTTTCAGCCTATTGCTCTTCAGTCATGAGCTTATCTCATCCAAGCATGGGGCCATCGTGGATGATGGATCCATTACGCTTTAGCTGTTCAGTGACTTTTTTTCCCTCCCATTAACGTCTATTATTTCACTATTCCTAGCAGCTGGGCCTTTGAAATAGTCATTATCAAGACTGCTCTTCATTGCGTTTGGGAAGATTAGAACTACATATGTTCAAATGATTGTTACTTTGAAAGTTCTCCGTGATGAAACCAAACGTGTCCCATGTGCTCTGAGGAGGAGATTTCCACAGGGCAGCTAGGGGCTGAATTCTCAATAAAAATCAAAGGAAACAGGGTTCCTGACTGGCTGATAGCTCTGAAAATCCTCATCCTGAATTAATTAGACAATGCCTTTAAAATGAAGGGTCCTGCTCAGCTGGGTTGCAGAGTTAGATTTTTTTTGTATATTATCACACCTACTCTTTGCCAACTTATTTTCTTCCTGGGATCTTCTCAGTGGTTGAAACACATTTCCTTTCTTGTTCAAAGCAGATGTTTTAACTGAGGTTTGGTCTGTCAGCCATTGTTGAGTCACCATTAATTTTTCCTCCTCCTTCGTTATTAATGGCCCTGCTTTCTCTCTGGTGCTTCTTTTCATCCTGAATGATTAATAAAAAGCCTTTTCTTACTTCCCTTCACACCTTTAGCTAGAGGACTAACTTGCCTGGCTTTTTTTTCTCTTCTCTCTCTGGCCTTATCTTTTCCCTGCAAGCCTCAGCAGATTGCATGTGCTTGTCTTCATTGCCTCCTCACTTTTCATCTCCCATGCAGATTGTTTGCTTAACCCTCTATCTTTGAGGAGTCCCTTTGCTTGCTCTTTGACTGCTTTTTCAGCAGAAATGTAGCCTGAATAATGGCCTCTTGTAGGATTCTCCTGCTGCTTTATTCTTTTTTCCCCTTCTTCAATCCTGTGCAAGGAGCTTTGAAAACATGCACGCATGCTCTGTCTCTGTCCAGCCCATGCTTCATGGGCAGAATCAACCTCTGGGAAAAGGGGAGTGGTAGGAGATTTCTTAGCACTGACTCTGAACCATCTCTCTACTTGTTTAATGGGGACATCAATGTGATACCACTAAAGCACGGACCTTTGGAAATGCTGGCTACAGCATTAAGCCACTCTACCCCATCTGGCTGCTGCTGCTGCTTCTCGTTCTCCCTGTTGTGGTAGCTTATAAGAAGAAGCCACTCCAAAGGAGGAGTGAGAATATGGCTGATAGCAAGGTTGCCCATTTAATTGAGGATGGATGGAAGAATCCTTATATATAGGCACCGATCTCCAAGTTCTGGTGTTAGTGAACTGGAGAGCAGGCTTGAGGCACCACAGAAAGGGGCACTTCTTACTCTACTTGCCAGTCACTTTAGGCATATGTGGCTTTAGTCCCAAAATTTGGGGTCTGCACTGAGGTATTGGTGCCCTCCAGTGCTGGGTGCCCCGTGAGAAGGAGGGCAGCATGAAGCTTGCAAAGGGAAACCAGGCCCTCTTTGCACTACAACCAGAAGCCTGGTATTTGTACCTGCAGTCATGAGTGCCCTGTGTCCTGGGTGTGATCCTGGCACGCAGGATTCAGCTGTCAGACTGGGGAGGCTTCCAGTTGGGGAAACCTCTGCTACATTAAGAATATCAGTTCCTCTGGCGTTACCCTGGGGGTGAAAGCATGACCTTGTCATTACGCTCCATGCCTGGCAGCCAGGGCTTCTGACTTACTTCTTGCTTCAGTCACAGGGTGAATGAGGTCAAGGCCCTTAGCAGGTTGTACATCAGTTTTTCCACAGGTCTTGACCTAAATTCAGCAGTGTGCAAAGTTCTTTGAGCTCCTTGGTGAGCATTGGCTGTAGAGGGCCTCTGTCTTATAGTCCAGAAGAGTGGCTCTGAGTGAGAGAGAGGATGGCAGATGGTGGCCAACCTTCCCCTCCTCAGACCCTGCCAGGACTCCAGGCCTGGACAAAACACTGTTTACAGGAGTCCTGGTTTCATCAGCTACGCACAGGAATGTGCTGCTCCATGAGAATGTCCCCTCTGGGGGTGCCCTCCCTTTGCTCTCTCCCATAGGCCATGCAGAAGCAAGTAGCTAGAGGATTCTTCTGTGAGCCCAAGGGACTAGAGCAGTGAGATTCACTATAAATATGAAATCCAGATATAGCACTGCTAACATCAAAGTCAAGAAGAGAAAGGCATGCCCCTGTGCTCCAAGCAGTCTGTGTTCAGTGGCCCTGATGTCACAGCTGGGAGCACATGGTGGCAGGTGGCTTTTAGTAGAGGACCCTGGGCAGCAGCCACCTTGTGCCAAAGGTGTTTTTGTAACCTGCTGCTCCCAGCTGTCTGTCAGCCAAGCAAAGAGTCATCAAGCAAATGCAACATAAGGTGGGCTAGAGTGAGGGGTGCCAGGTAGCAAGGAGGCTGGCATTCCTCTGAGACAGACTGGTATCACAGCTGGGTAGGCAGGGCTGCTCTGCTTCTTTAGATGAGTTGCCAGCCGGGGGCTATGATGGAGCTGGCACTCCAGCTGCTTGGGAAGGCAGCTGATAATGCACCAGTCACCCATCAGCAGCTCAGGCAGAGCCAGGGACAGCGTGGGAGCCTGAGTTTCATCTCACTGATGCTTCCAAGGGGGAAAATCAACACGGGGTTATGAAAGCCCATGCAGCACAGAGAAGGCCTGGCCTTCAAACCGACACCATGAGTCACGGCCGGTTAATTGCATGACTGTCAGCATATCTGTGCCAGCATTGTGGGACTGAGGTTTACGTCACCGCTTTCCGTCTGGGTTGCTTCTGTCTGCTCAAAATATGCCCCAAACCTTGTGACCACTTGCAAAGCCTAGCTCTGAGCCTGCTCCTGTTTGCCCAGGTGTCACTCCACTGGCTTCATTGGAACTACTTCTTATTTATGCCTGTTTGAGAGCTGAATCGAGACCAATGGTTCATTTCCTTCTGGTTTTGTGTCTCTGGAAGTATGTAGTGCCACACCACTGGTGACTGAGTGCTCTGCAGGGAATGAACTTGGGGATATAAAATAGGCTTCTCTACTGTTTGGTACCTGGTAGGGAACAGGCAGTGACAGATTTCCATGTATGCTACAGTCTATATTATAATTTAGTAACACGATTAATTAATAACACATTAATTAATGTTATGTTTACATTATAATATTCATACTATATGTAGATTCGTTTTTTAAATGGGGTGCTATTAAATTATGAAAACCTGCAGAGGTTTAAAGAGTTTCAGAACCACTAGAGAGCCCATGCCAACCACTAATCTACATGGTAGTGGTTGGCATTGGCTCCTTCACTACTATCCAGACACACAGGCCTCAAGGATAGGCTTATTTAAATTTTGCACAGCGTGGAGACATGGGTCACAAATCCAGTCCCAATTGCAGTGAGTACATGGGCAAGATCACCTGAGAATGGATAGTCTTCCAGTGTCTTCCCACAGTTCCCCACCAAGGAACTGACAAATTTGCCAGCAGTTGACTGGGAAAAACTCCTGGAGAATAAGATTAAGTCCATCTGGAGTCTCAGGTGGAAGAGGAGAGCTGCAGTGTGACCGTCTCTTACCTTAGCTCTCATAAGGCACTTGTGTGGCATTTCAGAATTGGCATTTTGTTTTTAATGTTTTTAGCCAAAAACCCAGTTTCCCATCATTTTGTCAGGAAATATTCAGTCAATGTGGTATGACCTCCACTGGTTGCCCAGGCTGCTGGGCCCTTTGACAAACTTGCGTCTAGAGAGGGCTGTGCTCTTTGCTCCTCATGGGAAGATCTCTCAAATTCTTTGTATAGTCTCCTTCCTCTTCCCCAGCCTCCCATGGCAGGTCAGTTAATTTTGTATTTCTTCACCAATTTTTATTTCTTTTTCAGACAACGAACAAGAAATTGCCTGACAGGAACTGGAGCTGCACAAACAACACCTGGTGCCACAGCGTAGCAGGCAGCATACCTTCAGATTCTCCCATGGGGATGTACGATAGGGAACACAGGATCTTATGAACAATACATCCCAGCCCTGTCAACCCTCACTACATATTCTGCCCGTAGAGACAACAGGTCACCATAAACCCATCCCCTCTCCACCCACATGTACTTCATAGACCTGGCTATGCTACTAGGTTGGTCTCATTTTTCTGTAGATGTCAGATAACTCTTCATGCCTCACCAGTTTTTCTCTTCCAGGCTTATGAAGCCCAAAATCCAGTGGGCCTGCTTCTCTTGAAGGCTCAACAGCACTAGTGCAGAATGGGTACCCCATACTCTTATTCATGACTGTTCACACACGTTTTGCACTGTGTAAGTGACGACACGGATGTAGAGCAATGGGGAATCAGGCTTACTGGGGGAGCCTAGGCAGTGACTGGAACCAGGCTCTGGCCTGCAAGGTGTTTTAACTCGTGTTTATATTTAAGGATGTGTTCAAACTCTTTGCTGAGTCAGGTCAGAGTGCCCAGCACCTTTCCTGAATGGAGCCCCAGTGCCTTATTTTGGCACCAGATGTCAATGTCTTGGCCTTCATAGTGCATAAATAATGCAAGAACCAGTTCTGCTGCTGCTCTCCTGATACCCCTGAGAACTGCAGCCCTCAGATCCATCCTGCCCAGGGAGGTCCTCCATGCTCGCAACCCCCGGCTTGCCAAAGCCTCTGCTCTTCCCCCTCATATCATCATGGACCAAGCTCCAGGTTGTCCCCACATTCCAAATTCAGCTTTTAAAAAAGCATGGAAGGGATGAGATGTCTTCCAGCGCACCCTAAATACAGAGACCCTGAGAATCATTTTTTCTCCCCCTCCAATCGGCCTTCCTTTCCATCACCTCCGGGGGCCTGAATTCCAACCACAACAACTCTCCTGCATTCAGCCAAAGGGAGTGTGGGGATAATGGAACTGTCTGCCCCCAATGTGCCTTTAGGGATGAGATTCAGTGGCTCCTTCCCAAATCTCAAGACCTGAGGAGATGAAGAGTGGGCTGGACAAGTTCTTTAAAGCTCCATGGAGACAAAGAATCCAGATCCAGGCAGAAGAAGAGATGGAGACAGGCCCAGCAGGGCCTTGGAGGATCAAGTGCACGAGCTGGAAAGTAAACTTCATGCTCGTAGCCCTGGTCATGACAGAGGCACAGCTCCGGAGGTGCATTATTACTCATAATGTTGTAGCATGGCAGCCAGCAGTTCTGATTGTATTTTCTTCCTTAAAGCATGTGGGGACAGATCTGTTTCTGAGATAACTCCATTAGGAACAATGGTGCTATGTCAGGGGTGGGTTTTACCTAGTGGATTTTGTCAGGGGTGGGGTGGGGGTGGGGGTGGGGTAGAGGAGACTTCATAGATCTCTCCTCCTTGTGCCCATCATCAAAGGGGTCAGTAAGACCCCTTGTCTGCCATCATCAAAGGGGTCAGTAAGAAGGTGAAACTGGATGTTGTACCTGCCTAAAGTCAAAGTTAGGAGGGGGACCTGCAGGTCGGGTGTAGCCCTCAAATACACAAAATGACAAGGCACGTGCTACTTTTTTGAGATGCAGAAGGGAGATGGGCATGGGAAGTGATGGGGTGTTTTCCCTGGAGAAGGACACTAGCTACAGGTAGAGTTAGTTTTCCATGTTTTTAATGGTCAGAAGCAACGACTCCATTTTTTTCTACAGGCAAGTCATCCTCATTGTCTGCTCTGCCCACTTTACAAGCTCCTAGAGGCTGGTCTCCATGCCAGTAAGGTCAGTGGTACCTCTTCCACTGGCAGCAATGAGCAGTGCATGAGGCCCTGCACATTTCAAGGTGCCTTCCCTGTTGCCCCTAAATGCTGTCAGGCCAGCCAGTCTGTTCCAAGGCTTCTGGCAACCATTTTGAAGCTGAGATTTCCTGTGAGCTGGTGCCACCAAGTTGCATGTTTAGTTGGGGAAACCAAAAGTAAATGGAAATGAATGAAAAATGCCCTGTGGTTTTACATGGAGCCTGCTTGTGTCCTTGTGTGTTACCTATTGGAAAAGTTAAGTTAAAGGAGAAGCTGGGGATGGATAATGATGAGAGAATCCAATGAACCTTGGAGGCTGACCTGTCTTTTCAGCCCCACAGATGATCCATAAGGATCAATGTGAAGCCCCTGAATGCAGCTGAGAAGGTAGAATTTTAACCTGCCATCATTGTCCATGTGATGGATAAATACAGCTCCAGTTTATGTATGGGACTGCCAGTGGGGCATGTTTCACTGGCTTTAAAAGCACCATGAGCCACCTTTGCAGCTGGTGTAAATTAGGGGTGAATCCATTCACTTCACTGGAAATACATTTATTTACACCACCTGAGTATGGTGGCCTGATGCCTCTTATAGATGAGGTTGGCAGTGCTGCCTATGATTGAAGGTTGCCTGATGCCCCTGTTTTCAGATCCTGTTTGCAAGTGCCTATGATTTTACCCAGCTTTAACCTTCTGACCTAAAATGTGCTTGCTGAGTATCTGCCTCGGACTGAATTCTCTTGATAAATTTCAAGCAGAATCGTTTAGCCATTTCTGAGAATCAGGCATGGGGAAAACAAAGTTGCTTTGCTCCCTTACAGAGATTGGTGACCTTCTGAACAATGGTGTCACCAGCCTACTTTGCACCAGGCACTTGACACTTGATGGCCTTCATGTCAGGGGTGTGCCTTTTGCCATTTCCATGAAGAACCTGCTCAGATTTGTCCTTGTTGCAGTGAAAATCACAATTTACACATACTCAATATAAATGTCTTTGGTTGCAGCAGCTAAAATTGTCCAAAGATAATCTCTCTTTCTACGCTTGAGTCTCTCAGAATGCACATGCAGTATTGACCCAGGGTGACTGAGTGTGCCCCAGCCCAGGGACACCAAGTCAAAGCTGGTCTGGAGTCTCCCAGGTGCTTTAGGCACTGGGACTAGGAACAAGGCATCTGTCTCTTCTGTGTGCTGAAGGATCACCTCTGGCACTTAGCATGGAGGATGAAGCCAGTAGATTAAAAGGCAGAGAGGACAAACATGGGACTGGTGGGTAGGGAGGGGAGTAGACTGGGGCATGCTTGGTGAGTGGGACTGGAGGGGTCAAACAACGTGGGAAAGGGACAGGATATTTCAGGGAGCCAGGGGAACTGGGATCTGGAAACTGGAGTTGGAGATTGGGAATGAGGACACTGAAGGTCAGGTACTCAGAAATTTACTAGACTCAAGGTTAACTCAGCACTTAATTTTGCCCCTTTGTGCAGATACATTAGGATGCCAGCTTTCCTTACATGGCCACATACCATTTGTTCCCCTGGAACTGGTTTATACCTGTAACAGAACAGAAGTTGGCTGAAACTGGCTTAAGATAAACCTGATTGGATGTAGTATTAGATTTAATTGATTTAGGTCAACCCAGTTTATGGAACTCCTGTCCCAGACTTAAGGGAACACCCCCCGCCCTGGGCAGTGGATGAGGCATGGGTCCTATGAGAAGAACACGGTGGGATCAGGCAATTGGAGCCTGTACTGTAACATGTCTGCAGTGATGATGAGTCAAATGTAGGTTACACAAGGAGCCATAAGTCTTGCCTTAACTTTTGAGGGCTTGACTTAGCAGCTTTGATAACATTCTTGTTTTGTGTGTGCGTGTTGATTAAAGACCTGGGTAGGCTCCCAGCCCTTTGAATTAAGAGATCTAAGACAAAGTTATTCGGGGCAAAAAACAGAAGCAGAGCCATTTAAGCTGCCTTCACAAGTAGAAACTTAAAGGGAGGCGCTAACGTTGGGTGGGTGTCAGCATTGCCTGGCCAGCCTGTCCTATGCACAAATCTTTTAACTCTAGCTACCTGCTATTTGAGCTCAGACTAGGAAGCGCTGCAGCCTTTGGCACTCATCTCTGGTCCTGCTCAAGCAGGCAGGGGAGTCATCACTGGGCTAAAATCAATGGTTTCGTGTTGGGGTATTTTTAATTATTATTTAAATTCCAGAATCTGGAGTGTTTTGTGCCTTGACAAGTATGTTTAGAGAATATAAATAAATGCTTAGATCTTTTTGGACAGAGTTTCCTGGGCCTGGTTTATATGAGGGATTGGAGTGCGAAGCCCAGTAGACCTCCTTGTCATCAGGCAGAGGCATCTCCAGTCATAGAAAGGCCTGAACTGTATAAATCATTAACTGAAAGAAAGACACATTTCTTAAACTCTACTGCAGTCCCACAGGAGGTCTTTTCTAAGGAGCAAGCTGTGTGCCGCAGCCCTGTCAGATTCTGTGGGCAGCCTGTCTCTGGGGAATTTATCAGTCAAGTGCAAAGAAGGGCAAGTGTCTAAATATCTGGCAGAGCCAAACATAGTCCAGGGATTCCCAATTCCAGGTCTCAGTGACCTCATTTGCTGGCAGGGCCTTTTGGCCATAGCGAGCAGGTCCCATCCCTCAAAAATATCCTTTCCCATGAGTTTTGGGTATGAGAGGGTGTGCCAAAACACTGACAACAAGAAACATTTCAGATTTAGGCAACCAAAAACTGAAAATGGTATCAGAAAATAAGTTTAAAAAATGGAGGTGATTGGTTTAGGCAGCATTTTTTTAAGTTAAGAAATCTGAACACTTTTAAGGATGATTTAAATGAAAATGAAAACTTTTTCAATTTTGTTCAAATGTTTCATGGGAATAAAAGCCATTTCCTAACCAACTCTACTCTTCTTATATAGAAGATTACCACAGATGGGAGTATCTGCTTTTATAATATGTGTCCAAGATTGCTTATGAAGGATAAGGGAGAGGAGAAAACGGCTTCTGGGAGTGATTTCTGATTGTTTCCCATTTTTTATCATCCATTAAGTCTCTTCTAATCCCTGTTACAATCTGGCTCAGTTTTTTGTAATATCCATCACTCTAATAAGCAGGACAACGGCAGTGTGATTGCTTGTGCGTACAGAGTGGGGAGGGCACAAGATATATTTGAGGTCTTCCAATAAGTGAGATGCCTTCTAATGAACATCTGAAACCCCTGGGAAATTTCTGCGTTGGATTCATGAGAGATTCTAAGTGTGGCACAAGGAAATAAGAAACCCTCGTCCCTTCTACTAACCTGATCCGGTCTCTTCTGTTCCTTTGCCCATCTATCAAAGGTCATCTCAGCCTAGCACTCCATTAACTCAACCTCAAGATGAACAAGGAAATCCCAAAGACTGTTAACTAGAATGGTGATTCAGATTAGCCCATAATTTGTCTATTCCCCCAAAGGAAATAATATATGAGCATGTCTGTCTTACGTAGGTCAGTGTTCAGTGAATGAGATGTGACTATATTCTCCTAACGGTGGAGCCTGCGGGGCTTTGACAGGGAGGCTAGTAAAGAAATAGCTGAAAGCATTCTAGGGAACCTAAAATAGGAAGCTTTGGTTGATATTGCAGTGAGGTTAGTTGGCCTAGTCCTGATCTCCCAGGGTTATTTGTTCATATCCTCTAACCACCATTTCAATTAATTTTACTTTGGCTGTTAATAATGAAAATCACTGGTGAACATGAACGTAGAGAACTTGATCAACAGTGTGAGAGACATGCATTATTCAGAGGACTCTATGAGTAAGGCCAGTAGGGAATGGTGCAAATCAGGGCCAAAGAGCATTGTTGGAGCAGTGGAGAGGCTGAGGAAAAGTAAAGTAGAAAGTGAAACGTGAAGGAGCCGTGGGTCTGGATTGAGGGGCCTTGTCAGTGGTGGGTGAGGCCCAGGAGCTACGATACAGGATTAAGGTAAGATCTGGATGAAAAGTACTGCAGGTAGGGTGACAAGTGCTGAACAAGGTTGGGAACTCTAGAGCAGGCCTTTTGCTAGTCAGACTGAGGGTGCTTTGCTCATGTTCTGGTTTTGTGCAGTCGGAAAGGTGTTGCTGCATGTCTGGATCACAGAGCAGAGCGCAGAGACTGAAGTATATGAGAAACTCATTCAGCTCCAGCCTAGACCAAGCCCATTTCAGCACACACTACAAATCCCCCGTCTCTTTGGATTTGCATTGGAAAGTAAGGAACTGTATGTGGTAGGAAAGGAAAATGAGCATATCGATCATGTTGGAAACCTTGCAGTGGGTAATGGACCTTGGGTGCTCACGTGCTTGCAGCCTATGGACAGATGGTTCCCAGCTCCCCAAGGGCAATGCAAGATCCCAGGCAGCTTGGCAAGACCCAAACGTGTCCCCTCTCCTCCCTCTAACCACATGCCACTGAGCCTGCAGATAAGGGAAAGCTGCATGTGGGGAGGATTCATCCTCCATTCCACCTTCCTGATAAGCTGCTCCCTTCTCTCCCGCTCTCAACTCCCATCTCCACTGTTGCCTCTGCACCTGATGCCTTGACAGGCTCATCCATCACCCAGCACCAAGCATGGAGAGAAATCACTTCAGCTGAGGCAGGCGAGAGAGAGATACCTGCCCTGAAAATTCCTCTTTATTTTAATAACTAGAACAGCAGAATAAAGAACAAATTCCTGAAGGGGCATTGTATTTTTCATACCTGATGGAGCTTTTATTATGGGTAGATCAAGCCGCTCTCTCTTGTTCAGTCATGCAATGTGGTCTCCCTCTCCCTCACCAAGTAGTAGCAGAAATTGTCATTATCACCTTCCCTTGTTCCAGTTTGAATTTGTTTCTCTTCTATCTAGTATCTCCCAGCTAGCGGGAAGGAATCCACCCCCTCTTTCTCTCTGGGAGCCAAAGTAGCTCTCTCTTGTCTGTGCTGAAGGGTTCATACCGAGAGCACCTCTGGTTTCTCATCTGCTTCCTGAGACAGGAGGAAGCTTGTTGTGTGGCTTAGTCTGCTTAATTTTTTGCCCTGGTGAAGGGATTTGCCTCAAGTCTCACTGCAAGTCAATGACAGGGTCAGGAATTGAATGCACGTTTCTTGAGTCCTGGGCTTGGGCCGTAGCCACCGCACCGTGTTGCCTCTGTAACAGGTCACGTGAGCGAGCCAGTGACCAGGTGGGAGAGGATATTATGTTTTCTCTAGTGTTTGATTGCTACAGGCTTCTCCATGGTAATAAGATGGAGGTCTATATCAAGAAACCATGGCTGTTTTGAGGAAACAGGGAAGAGGCGCATCCTTTCAAATGACAAATCAGTGGAGAATCATGGTGCCTGTTTTGTAGCTTCCACAGTTGAGCTGGAACCTTGTGCAGCTTTGTGTGGTTTTCAGCTTACCCGGCTCTGTCGAACATGTGTGCCATAGATAGCACGGTGTTTTCCTGTGTGTGGCCATTTAGGGAGGGAAAATATTTGTTGACCCCTGAGTAGCTACTGTGAGCACCAACAGGTACAAAATCCAGAACAAAATTAGACAGCGGTATAAAGAAAACCAATTGTGGGTTGAAGGGTATAGGTTGTGGCCTTGATCTAAAGGTGAAAGCAGTCAACTCTTGTGGTAGAGTCAATATATTTTATTAGACCAACTAGAAAGTTGCAAAAACATTATTTGCAAGCTGTCAGGCTCACATGCCCTTCCTTAGGCAAAGGAGAATGCAAAGCTTGTAAAATTTCTCCCAGGTAGAAATGAAACTTCATATTGCAGTTGTGGGTTGAAACACCTCACATGTGCATCACAATCCCATAGGTGAGGCAGCAAGCATGAGGGAAGCTTTCCTTAGTGCTTTCCTAGCATAGTCTCTTGTCTCGGTATTTCCAAAAGTGCTCTTCAGTTCTCATGCAAGCAGGTGCCTCAGTGCAGGATGCGTATGAGTGAATAAAACAGAATCTCTTCGTTTTGATGGTCTACCCCCTGGCAGCAAACGTTACCCTGACATTTTAGCAGTCTGCATATTACCTCCAGGGCCTGGGAGTCCAATGTCATGGCCTGACATCTGGCAACAGGCAGATATTTTGTCATTACACACCAATGCAGTGAAATCACATTCTGACATAGAGCTGGCTCTTTCCAACAGCCTGCCTTTCACACACCAGCTCTTGAACCAGAGGACAGCAAATCTCTGTCTGAATGACAGCAGCATGGCAGAGACAGGTACAACATATGCCACACATGCAGGATGAGTCTGGAGATCTGACTGGGATGCTGATGCCAGGAAGGGGGAAGAGGAAGGGCTAAAGAGGTGGGAGCAGGCCACCTCTGGGGAGAGGGGACGATTCTAAATCACCTGCCGATATTGTAGCTGGGAGAATATTATTTTTAGCTGTCCTTCCCGGGCGCAAAGCCAGGTTTTGCATTTTAATAGAAAAATATTTCTAAAAGTGAGACAAGTTAAAGCCTGCAGGTATCAAACTCATATTAGAGAGGGGATGGATGGTTATTTCATTTGTGGGGCTTGATATATGACCTGAATTAAGCTTTGGTGCAATTTTTAAAAATGGCCATGAAGTGCCATTAATATAATTTACCACCCAGGCACTATGCCAGGGCCTGGGGAATACGGCCAGCAGAACGCCCCTGCCACTGCTCCCCGCCTTTGCCCTTGGCCCCGTGGGAGAAGACAGGAAAGAAGCTGACGTGTGGGACTGAGCTTTTTCACTTTGCTCCTCATTGCTTGTTAAATAGTTCTAGTGGCGCAGGACAGGATGGCGGGGTCTGGAGAATCAGGGGTGAGATAAAGGGGAGGGAGTGAGGTAAGAAACCAAGGGATGGAATAAAGAGAATGTATGGGGGGAAGGGGAAATCATGGCTCAAACCTCCTATGCAAAGGCAGAGGTTTCAGTCCAGCCCAGACAAGGAGCAATGCAAAAGCAGGAACATGTATCAGCTGGTTGGCAGCCTGGGTGTTAGGCTGAGCCCAGCTCCAAGTTGTCAGTTCAAAGTTATTTTAAGGGCAGGATGAGCTATTGCAAGTGCTGTGGAGCAGCTGCCCATATCACAGTGAGGCTATCCTGAGCTGATTGGCAGGCTCAGCAGTGGAAGAAGGGACCAGGATCATTGACACCTGTGCTGCTTTCAACAGGACAACTCTCCCCTCAGGTCTCCAGGCAATCTGAAGGCTTCCTCAAAGCAAGAGGTAGAGCTAAGGAGGCCATACCAGGTCCTTTGTGTCAGTCTGCATAAATCTCTGGGCGTAGAGAAATCTCCGTAATTGCACTCCCTCAGGCTGGATCCAGTTCCAAGCTTGGCAGGGGAGAGAGGTGCCACCCAGCCAGATGTGCATGGCTTTCACAGCCAGGATTGCTGAGTGACTAGGGCTCTGCACCAGGGGGTGTTCATTATAAACTGGTAGAAGAGCCTGGATTCAAACTGGGGGAAGGTTGGGGTGGGACAGAGAGAGAATACAGCTGCACGCCTGAAGAGGTAGCACAATGGGTCCAATCCAGCTCATCTCCCATCACTGCATTTCCAGGGACCTCCCATTGCCTTCATGGCCTGCCTCCTCTTAGCTATTCTGGAGGTGGATTGCTTGCCTGACTGCTCTGAGCCATGTGGCTGCTCAGAGTTTATGACACCAATTCCTGGGGGAGGTGGCAAATGTCAATGATAGTTTCTTTCCAGCTGGCACCTAATCGATGGCTTTGTCGTGCAGAAAAATGTGTGCATCTCTTGGATGCCAACATTCACCTTGTCCACCAGGGCAGGCAAAAAGAAGAACTTCTTGCATTTTTCCAAAGGCTGGGGATTGTGTGAACACTGGCTGCTCTGATCCGGGAGCCAGCAGCACATCTCATTGCTAAGTTGAATGTACAGCCACACAGTCAGTCTGTAGTTTGATGGTACTAGGCTATGACCAGCTCTCACAAGCCAGGCCTGGTGAACAGTTTGGTACAAAAACCCAGTGGGATATGGGAGGCAAGTGAGGTGTCACTCTTCACTCAGCTCCACAAACCCAACTCACCCCACTGTGTGTTCTGTTGGAGGGAGGCAATGGTGGTGTCTGTGGTGCTGGCTGATGTTGTGCACTGGAGCACGGGACTGATGCTGGGGTAAAATGCACCTTCAAGAGTGTAATTCTGCAGTCTGGGGCACTCGTGGATGTTAAAGACCCCCCTGACAGTTTCTACCTGGGTTGGGGCATTTGACCCATTATCCTGCCAAATTCTGAACTTGTATCTCTTTATTAGTCTTAACATCCTCTGCAGTTTCTTTGCACCTGTTCTTCCTCCTTACATTACTGCATACTGTCAAACAGCTGTGGGCTGTCCTCCAGAAATGGCTGTTTCACTGGCAGGTGGTGTGGTTCCTGTAGCGATAGAAGTTACCATTTAGAGATGCTCCCTAACAGGAGACCGAGGGAGTTGGGAATTAGGGGGTAGTCCCTCAGTTAGGGAGCTGCAGATAGTTAGAGACAAAAGGTGTGCAGAGGTTGCCTACTGCTCCATGTAACTGGCTAGGACCCCAGGGTTGGTTGTGACACCCCCTGACAGTCACACTGCTCCTGTTATGTCTGTGGCCCCTTGAGCAGTCTCCCCTTTCAGCTCACTTGCTATGCCTTGATGTAAAAAAGTACTTAGAAGAGGGAAGCTATCCTTGGGATCCCTGAGCAAGATCTCATCCACTCCTGAGCTTAGGTCTCATCACTCAGCACCTGAAGGGCTTATTATATGGTTCCAGCTGCCCCTTACACCACACCCAGGCCTCATAGCTGTTACCACCCACTCTTTATCTGTCTCTGTCTACACCTGGGCACTTTACCCATCTTGGCTCTTCCCAGGTGCAGCCCTGGGTCCCTGACCCTTTTCTGACGTTTCCAGAGGCACTGGGCCCCTGGCCCTGACTCCACTCTACTCTGGGCTGCAGGTCCCCAACCCTGTTGGTTTCCAGTTATGGTCCTCCCAGCCTTCGGTCCCTCTCCCTAGATCCTGGCCCCACTCCTAGGCCAATTGAAATCTCCAGGTTCCCTGGCCCTGGCATTTTCCAGTTGTGGCCCCTCCTGGGCCCTGGCCTCACTCTTAAGCCAGTCAAGACCTCCAGGTTCCCTGGTCCTGCTCATCCCTCCTGGGCTGAGTCCCTGGCTCTGCCTCTCATCCCTTACAGGCTATGGGTAGGGACCCTCCTTGCTCTCCTGACCTTTCAGCTGTGGCCCTGCTCTTTGGCCTTGGCTCCTATCTTTTGGGCCCTGGCCCCACTCCTATGCCAGATGAGACCACCACTGCTCCTTGTCTCAACCAGCCTGCTTATCCTAGCTTAGGGGTTTGCCAGGAGCCTGGCTGTAGCCCTGCTGTTCAGGTGTTCTTCACATCTTGGCTGCCAGGATCAGACTTCTGGCCCAGCTCAGGCTCTGGCCTTATATCCTGTAAGCCCAGCTCCCTTTTGGGTCACACAGCTCCTGATTGCCTCCTGCAGCACCTGCAGACTGCTCCACAATTAAAGTTTGTTGTTTAGTTCTTCTCATTCACATCTTTACTGAACCCAGTGATCACTACAGTTCCTGTGTACGTGAGATCAAAATGAGGTATTTCTATATGCTATGCCGCTGGTCTTATCTTGTAGACATTAATACCGGGCTCTGTATATTTTAAACATGGCAAAACCATTCTTCCATTTTGTCTTGGCAAAAGAGAGCAGGACAGGAACTATTGTTTCTGTGAGAAATATGGCTGAAAGGTAAGAAAAAAGTTTTCATTTATATTTGCCTTCAAAAGTTTGTGGGTTTTTGGTTTTCTGGGGAAACCCCCCCCTAAAAAAAAGCAATCCATCAAAATCAGATATTTTCATTCTGAAACAAGAGCCATTAAAAATAAATAAAACTTTTCAAATGAAAAATTGTAAGCTTTAGCAGCCTGTGGAAACCACAGGTGGTAAATATTTGGTATGTGAAAGGGCTCCCTTATTTTGTGAATGGTAATGCAATAATGAGCCAAAAGGTAAAGGAGGTGTGGGGTCTTCAGAAATGAAGCCGGGCACTCAGGAGTGAGCCAGTGAGTCTTTCCCTGCTATATCAAGGTCCAGATTGTGCTACTCCTCATCCTTGAAAGCTTGATCACTGGAGGGGTTAGGAACAATTTGTCCCCTTCACGCATAACAAGTCATAAGTATTATAGGCTGGGTCCAGCTGGGCTGGTAGCGACCAGATCTTATCGTTCTATGATACAGTGATTATTGACTGTGGTATTAGACAAGAGAGTGCTTAGATGGTCTTAGGATATGATCAGGTATAGCAAAGCCAGTGGTCCATGAGCTGGGTGGCTAAATGCAGCCCTGACACTCCATCCACTAGCAGTTGGGCTGTCCCTATCCCTTCAGTAGCTGAAATCAGATTTCACTTTCTGTGAGCGTTCACCCATGTCTGCATAAAATGAGCTCTTCCCCCAAATGAGCCTACGAGCAACTTCGTTCACTTAGGATGCTGCCCAAAGGGATGGAAATAAGGTCCTAGGAAATTCATTTGAACTTGGGCATCTGAATATTAGGGCTGTGGGAAGCTTTGGTCCCTGATTTGATTCAGTGGAGATTTGGCCTGATTTGGTGGCTGAATCTCCAAATCCAAATCGAATCAGAGGACCCTTTAATCTCTCTGAATCAAATAGGAACCCTCCAAATTGATTCGGAGTGATTCAGAAAGATTCGGACATAGACACAACTTTAAATGTTTTTTCTATATACCTCTAGGTAGTAGGTGCGGCTCATGATCGCTGCGATGCTGGGGCACATGGAGCATCCCACAGGAGCGCATGGAGCTCCCCAGTGTGCTTGGCCGCAGACCCAGAAGTGGACCAGAAGCACTTCCAGTCCACTTCCGGGTCCACCGGGGAGAGCGCAGAGGGGCCCCCCGCACCTCCCTGGCTTGGTGACCGGTGCCTCCTGGGTCTGGGGGGAGCACCTGGAGTCCCCTCGTGGCTGATCACCGTTCAGCTGTGGCCCTGCTCTTTGGCCTTGGCTCCTATCTTTTGGGCCCTGGCCCCACTCCTATGCCAGATGAGACCACCACTGCTCCTTGTCTCAACCAGCCTGCTTATCCTAGCTTAGGGGTTTGCCAGGAGCCTGGCTGTAGCCCTGCTGTTCAGGTGTTCTTCACATCTTGGCTGCCAGGATCAGACTTCTGGCCCAGCTCAGGCTCTGGCCTTATATCCTGTAAGCCCAGCTCCCTTTTGGGTCACACAGCTCCTGATTGCCTCCTGCAGCACCTGCAGACTGCTCCACAATTAAAGTTTGTTGTTTAGTTCTTCTCATTCACATCTTTACTGAACCCAGTGATCACTACAGTTCCTGTGTACGTGAGATCAAAATGAGGTATTTCTATATGCTATGCCGCTGGTCTTATCTTGTAGACATTAATACCGGGCTCTGTATATTTTAAACATGGCAAAACCATTCTTCCATTTTGTCTTGGCAAAAGAGAGCAGGACAGGAACTATTGTTTCTGTGAGAAATATGGCTGAAAGGTAAGAAAAAAGTTTTCATTTATATTTGCCTTCAAAAGTTTGTGGGTTTTTGGTTTTCTGGGGAAACCCCCCCCTAAAAAAAAGCAATCCATCAAAATCAGATATTTTCATTCTGAAACAAGAGCCATTAAAAATAAATAAAACTTTTCAAATGAAAAATTGTAAGCTTTAGCAGCCTGTGGAAACCACAGGTGGTAAATATTTGGTATGTGAAAGGGCTCCCTTATTTTGTGAATGGTAATGCAATAATGAGCCAAAAGGTAAAGGAGGTGTGGGGTCTTCAGAAATGAAGCCGGGCACTCAGGAGTGAGCCAGTGAGTCTTTCCCTGCTATATCAAGGTCCAGATTGTGCTACTCCTCATCCTTGAAAGCTTGATCACTGGAGGGGTTAGGAACAATTTGTCCCCTTCACGCATAACAAGTCATAAGTATTATAGGCTGGGTCCAGCTGGGCTGGTAGCGACCAGATCTTATCGTTCTATGATACAGTGATTATTGACTGTGGTATTAGACAAGAGAGTGCTTAGATGGTCTTAGGATATGATCAGGTATAGCAAAGCCAGTGGTCCATGAGCTGGGTGGCTAAATGCAGCCCTGACACTCCATCCACTAGCAGTTGGGCTGTCCCTATCCCTTCAGTAGCTGAAATCAGATTTCACTTTCTGTGAGCGTTCACCCATGTCTGCATAAAATGAGCTCTTCCCCCAAATGAGCCTACGAGCAACTTCGTTCACTTAGGATGCTGCCCAAAGGGATGGAAATAAGGTCCTAGGAAATTCATTTGAACTTGGGCATCTGAATATTAGGGCTGTGGGAAGCTTTGGTCCCTGATTTGATTCAGTGGAGATTTGGCCTGATTTGGTGGCTGAATCTCCAAATCCAAATCGAATCAGAGGACCCTTTAATCTCTCTGAATCAAATAGGAACCCTCCAAATTGATTCGGAGTGATTCAGAAAGATTCGGACATAGACACAACTTTAAATGTTTTTTCTATATACCTCTAGGTAGTAGGTGCGGCTCATGATCGCTGCGATGCTGGGGCACATGGAGCATCCCACAGGAGCGCATGGAGCTCCCCAGTGTGCTTGGCCGCAGACCCAGAAGTGGACCAGAAGCACTTCCAGTCCACTTCCGGGTCCACCGGGGAGAGCGCAGAGGGGCCCCCCGCACCTCCCTGGCTTGGTGACCGGTGCCTCCTGGGTCTGGGGGGAGCACCTGGAGTCCCCTCGTGGCTGATCACCGAGCCGGGTCAGTGCAGGGGTGGGGGGCCCAGCGCGCACCCTGAGAGACCCAGAAGTGGACTGGAAGTACTTCTTGTCCACTTCCAGGTTTGCTGCCAAGCATGTGGAGGCCCCCCTACACTCCTGTGGGATGCTTCATGTGCCATAGCATTGCAGTGATCATGAGCCATGCTGGTACCTTGAGGTACGTAGAAAAAACTAAAAGCTGTGTCTTTGTCCGAATCGCTGATTTTCCGAATCAGCATCAAATCTTCAGATTCGGATTTGGCCAAATCGAATCAGGGACAGTGATCCGAATCAATGAGTTGAATCACTGTCCCTGATTCGGCCTGAATCTGAATCGAATAGGGCCAGCTTCGTACACCCCTACTGAATGTCTATTTATCTACAATAAATAGTTGCAGTGCAAAGTGGAAGGAGTCTAGTTATCAATGCTTCTGGGCTTTTACTACTGGATACATGGGGCCAGGAAGGAATTTTTTCCTTCCTGATTGCATTTGGTGTCTGGGTTGTTTTCACCTTCCTCATCAGGTGTTGGACAGTCCATAGGCTGTGGATTTTGACTGGGGCATACTGACGCTCCTGTTGGAACTGAGGTTCCTAGCTAAAAGGGTCTTACTCCTCTGCTCTGGGTCAGGCCGATGCCACATTTGGGATCAGGAAGAACTTGTACCCTGTGGTCAGATCAGCATGGAATGTGGGGGTTGCCATTCTCTGCAAGGGAGGGTACAGTCCTGTTCCTTGGGTCTCTGCAGTGTACTTTAACAAACTACTCCTGTCGTAGCAGTGGCAGGACATTGGCAATGCCCTTGTCCCCATGCTTTACTTGTGGCAAGTTCAAGAGTGTTTCTGATGTTTCAGGCATCAGCTATATGTGAGATTTGTTCCTGAAGTTTTAAAGAACAGATTAGATAAGCACTTGCCTATGGTGGTTTAGAAAGGTTTTATCCTGCCTAGAGCAGAGGACTAGATGACCTTCTGAGGTCTGTTCCAGCCCTGCTTTTCTATGCTTCTTTTTGACAATACTGTATTCCACCCCTGGAGTCAATTGGCCATAGCTTGGAGTCTTTATTCAGGCAAAACATCCATTGTACACCCTGGCATCAATGGAAATTTTAGCTGGGTGAGACGAGAGAGGCCCTATAGTACAGTTCCTGGTAAAGCAAGGCTGGAGGGGGAAGCTGTCTTCAGTGACAGTGCTGAGTAAGACATGTTGCATATACAGAAAAGCAGAGTAGTCATTTTCACCAAGGTCCTTCTGGAGCATGGCAAGGGGGAAAAGAGCCAAGCTAATAATTAAGATGTAGAGCACCTGTCTCTTTCAGTTACATGTGCCCTTTAGAGCACTGGCTTCAACCTAGGGATGGATCTTTTCTTACAGAGAATGAGCTCAGACCTGATTTCTTACCCATCATTCCTTACGCCATTTTTTTCAATTGTTGTCTTTCTTTGTGCTGAACATTTGCCCTTTTTTGGGCCTGTGAAGGACTAGGAGAACCTGAAGGTCAATCCCCTGAGACTTACACCTCAGGTAGGCAAACTGCCAGGGTTTGGATGCATCTTCTCTGCTTCTGCTGCTCCTTGGCATGGGGTACAGGCTTGGCATGAAAGACAATGACAAATCCAAAGAGAGCTGTACTGCAAGGGAGAGCAGCCCAGAAACTTGTGTGGAAGAGATGACTCTTGGTAGGACCAAAATGACATCCAGGTCTTCCTGTTGGATCCAGGGTGTCCATTGTTTCCGCAGTAGAAGTAACCTAAACTTCTCTTCTTGGGGCCAAAGTGTGCCCTTAACCCAGAGAGCCCATGGCATCTGTGTTTCCCTGCGTCCATCCATGGGTAAGTAACATATGACCTCTTGACAGTCAAATGCAACACCTCCATGTGACATGGTTCCCTAAAGAATGCTAACAGAGTGCAGCTGTATTAACCTGTAATGGGCACATTTGCACCGTGACTGCGAGTTGCGTAGGGTGATGGATAGGTGGAACAGATAGGAAGGCTGCACATGAAACAGAAATCCTGCTATTCACTAGCTTTTCAGGAATTGTGTAGCCTATAGAACAGCCAGTTTAATTTAGATGAATGCAACAGCTCCAGTGTGATCACTCCTTATTGCCTGTGCTAGAGTTAATGCAGTCAGACAGCAGGGATACCAGTGGCAGCTGATCAGCTCTGGTATTCAATGCTGTTCCCATCCACAGGAAAGTCCAGCACAGGTCCCTACTGCCGATAGGGAGATAGAAGAGAAGAGACTAATCCTATTCATGAGCAAGGAGTGAGTAGCAAGCCGGCATCAATCTTGGCTGCAGTTCAGCTCTTTGAGTTTGCTTGTGTTTGTTCATCATCTTCTGACTCAGTCCTCTCCAGGGGCAGGTGAGGCTGAGAGTTCATCCAAACACCCTCATTTCTTAAAAAACAAAAATCTCATTTGCTGGGTTATTTCAGAAAGCACCGAGGCTACACTTTCCTGCCTCCGATCAATAGAAGCTTGACTCTCTCCATCAATAATAAATAAAGGTCGCCCCGTTCTTCTATTGACCTAATTATGGAAGGGGATGAAAGTAGAGATACTGCTCATAATTAACCCCTGGCCCTCCCATTACCCACCTCTCTTCTCCAACAATCTTGCAGCCTGGGAAATACCATTTTAATCTGGATTAATTTAACACTGCCAGTTTGATCGCCTCTTACTGCTGCTTCAGGGGTGTGTTCCAGTAGGGATTTCTAGGCAGCTCCAAGATCTTTTCCTGCTCTGCTAGCAGACTGAGATTGCAAGTACCTACTAAAATGCACACAAATACAGTCACATGCTGAAACTTTCATATAAAAGCGTGCTGGACTCTGAATGTCATGGCAACTTTGCTCCTGGGTTTGTATAATTGCTGCTGGGATTAGCTCATTGGCTACAGAGCTTGAGTTCACAGACCACCTCTGAATGAAAAATTCACTGTGCCTTCAGCCACACTGCACTGCTCCACATGGGCTGCCTCGTAAACAGGAAGCAATGTAGCCATGTCCACTTAGCAGCGTGGGTAGGCTAATGAACTAACACTTAGCATGGCTAATTAGCCAACCCAAAGTGCTTAGGAGACCCAGCCCATGCAGAGCAGTAGAGTGCCAGGCATGATAACATGTATACATGGCCATAGTCTTCTACCTATGGCCTATGTGAGGTCAACCCACTGAAGAATTTCCTCCTTCATCTACTGGCCTAAAATGTGGCATTATGAGGAACAGCCACATAACAGCATTATGAGAGCACAGCTTTACTTGGGGAAAGGTAAGGGGCACTTTTTTTAGCATGTTTCCACTGATAAGTGCTGCCATCTTGGTTAATGAAGTGACCCCGTGGGTTCAGTAAGCACAGGCATGCATGAATGAGAATAGCTAACAATAAACTTCCTTTGTGGAGCAGTAGGCAACCGCTGCATGTCTTTCATTTATCTCTCTTTAACTCACTAAGGAACCATCTCCCAATTCCCAACTTCTATAGTTGGCCTAGGGAGCATCACTAAATTATAACTTCTGTCACTACAGTAGCACCTTGGGCACTGGACTGGGGACCTTCACAGTTGCTGCCATGTTGAGCACCACTTGGTGGGTTTGTAACAGACTCATACCCTCTGTGCGCTGAGTACAGAGGGTGACTGGTAACACCAGAAAAGTGCACATTAAAGTAAGCTATGGAGACAAAGATTGATTCCTTGACAATATGTATGACATTTCATCCCAGCTTGACCACTACTATGGTCTCCAGGATGGCCCAGGTCATGGTCACCATCTTTCCACCCAGCAGGAAGTGGATGTGGATCACCTAAGACATGCAAGAATTCCCTTCTCTGGCCAGTACGTACTAAAAGATGTCACTATACCTGTGGCATTCCCTGTCCTGGTTTACAATGGCTAATCCTGAGAGAGGCACATGATTTGGTTTGGTCAGTGGGGACAATAACATTTCCCAAATTTTGGTGGGAAGGGTAGGTTCAAGGAACTGATACATTTAGGTCACCATGGCAAACCCAGGCTAGGTATAAAAGCTGTAACACCCTGATGGCTGGATTCAGGTCTATGCAAAATAAGACTGTAGTCACTCTACAGTTCCTAGAACATGGGAGATTATATGACAACTGGTTGATGCTTTCAGGATTCAATGAAGGATCAAAGCTTTTTTAGCTGGAGCAGTAACAGAGTCATGCCCTCTGTGCAACTGGACATAGAGTGGGATCTGTAAAACACATTTACAAGTGAGTTAGGCCAGTATCATCCAAAATGGCCCCACACCAATACGTTCTCTTTGTATGTCTC
>NW_005842186.1:964693-978182 GCF_000455745.1 Alligator sinensis | reverse complement strand
AGCAGGAAGAGCCAGCACCAAGCAGGCCCTAGAAGGTGAAGACACCACTAAATTCAACCCAGAGAAGGAGAATGCAAAACAAAAGATCAAAGGGGAGGCTTGTTATATCAACCTTTAACATGTATGTATTTTGTGGGATGGGGGAGGTGACTTCACAGATGGGCAGACTAAATTACTAATCCATGGAACAACAGAGGAAAAGGAGGCTGAAAGTGAAACATATGAAAAGCATGAGCTTATACTATTTGAGGAATGGTCAAACCAATAATGTCCAAATGGCTGTGCCCTTGAGTAAGTAGATCAGATACTGGCCTTTACATTAGAGCTAGAGAAGGCAACCTTGCCTGGGTTGTACAACATGGCCTTCCCCTCCTTTGTGTCTGTAAGTGGAGGTCTAATAATGTGCCTTCAGGCATTCAAAACCTATTATTTTTTCAGCTTCTTGAATGTTTCAGATGCATCCTTTCCAGATTCCTGGCCAGGACTTTGCAATAACCAAAGAAAAGGTTCTCATCACAAGGTTTATTAGGCTGAGTCCATGAGTGCATGTTGAAACAGGACTTTGGGAATTTACTCAGTGCTATGTGAACGCTCCTGCAGGTCCAGCATGATCAATAAAGTTAATTGCTTGTGCAGCAGTCTACCAAGGCAGTGGGGGCTGTTACTGCAAAACATGACTTCTTTGTTTTCTGCATACTTTAAGCACTTCTAAGAACTCAGCTTTTCTGGAGGGACAGTGGGCAGTTTGCTGTCTGGGTTGCTGCAGCTTGCTACGAAGGAAGTGCATGCACCCTGTGCTGTCCGGTGGAACTCTTTATTTTGGGTTGTTTTTGAAGATGACAGCGTTGCTTTATCTAACAAAATAGTTCTCTCTGGATTCAGAGTACATGGTAAGGAAGCAAACAGCAAAGTTGTAGGCCATCTTGGCCATCTACCTAGCATATGCCAGGTAGAAACAAGTGGAGTCCTGGTTGGTCCATAAACCAGTTCTAAGATAAATTCAGGAGAGGAGCACCCAGTCCTTGCTGCACAGTAGGCCTGTGCGAAGCGGGTAATATTCGCTTTGGATTCAGCTGCTTTGGGGGACTGATTCGATTTGGTGATTCGAATCACTGTCCCAAACTGATTCAGCCAAATCAGCCAGGCCGGCCCATCCCCCCCTGGGGTGAGTCCCAGGGTTTTTCTCCGTTTTTTTTTTTTTCCTTAAAGGGCCAGAGCTGGCCCAAGCAGGGCACCCATGGGGGGACTGGGGGAGCAGGGGGAGGTTGGGGGGCTCGTGGAAGAGCCCCCCATGCAGCAAGGGGCAGTGGGGGGCAGTGGGGATGGCCCCTCTGTGCAGCAGTACTCGGTGAGCACTGGGGCTGTTCTTTGAACCCTAGTACTTACCAGTTCCAAGTCAGCTGCAGCTCCCTGCTGCAGCCACCCGGTACTCCCCAAATCATCAAAGCTCTCTGAATCTTTTCCAAAGATTTGGAGAGCTTTGAATTGATTTGAACCTTTAACTTGGTCCCCTGATTTGATTTAGATTTGGAGATTCAGCCACTGAATCGGGCTGAATCTCCTCCGAATCGAATCACCACCCAGAGCTTTGCACAGCCCTACTGCGCAGTGCTGGACAGGGGCACTCCCCATTAGCACAGCCCAGCAGGCTCAACTCTGCTGACAGTTCTTTTTTTAGATGCTGGCTTTTGAGGTGCTGCTTTAATGAATCAGACGTCCATGGGGTCCATAGACCCCTATTTCAGCGTCAGTGCATGACTGGCTGAGGTAAGCTGTACCAGGCAGGGCTGAGGAGGCAGCAAGCTTGTCAGTTTGTATTCCTGTGCCACCCACATTAGACTCATCCCAAGAAAGCGGTCTCTGGTTTGCCACAGGGAAGGGAACCTATGAGAAGGGTGCATTTCACAAAGCTCCTGTGATTCCAGGTGGCTTATATGGGAAGGTGGCCAGCTCTTGTTCTGAGGACACCTCTTCACAATGGGACCATTAGAAATCCTTGGATTAGACAGGTCCATAAAGGAGTTTAAGATCCCTTCTTCTCTATACATTCTGCCTGTATTAGAGGATATGTGGAAAATCTGAAGCCAAGATGAAAAAACTTAGTGACAATGAACTTTGAGTTGCAGGAACTGCCATGGTGACACCACTGTGCCAGCCTTATTGACCTGCACAATATACCAGAAGCGCTGGATGACTGGAGCTGCTAGAGCCTGAGTTTCATCACATTTAATGCAACAATAGCATCTATTGCAGAACTGGGAAATAAAGTCCCAGGAATGATGAAGCTGAGATTTTGATCCTGTAGCTAAGGTTGTGACTAGTCCTAGTTTCTCTTGCAGCCAGTTGCTGTTGACTACAGTAAAAGCAGGATCAATTCCTATTTTTTTTTCCTTTCCACCAAAGGAACCCCCAGTTGTTTGGGGCTTGAAATATGTAGTGCATTTCTCAAGCCAGAGTAGAGTTTACCTAGAAAGCTTGAAGCAGATTGGCTGAACTGCTTTTGATTTCTAGGCCACTGAAAATATACTTTTCTTTGGGAAGGTAGAACCAAGAAACAGCTTAGGGCTGGATTCTCCTCTCATTCCCTGATGTAAGTGCAACTGCACTTGCTCTCCTGAAACCAGTGGAGTGACCCTGGTATGCAGCGAACATATGGGAAAGGAGAATCTAGCCCCTCGTTGTATGAGTTCCCATTTCTCCTGCTTGTAACTTTCCCTGAGAACCGGTGCTGGGGGTAGATTTGAACAAATTGGATCTGAAATCAAAAGTGTCACTAAAGGCTGCTTGTTAAATGGCAGGTTCTGAGTGAATGGCAGCTTGAAGGAGTGAGTGAGTGGTTGATGATTAACCCTTTAGAGGGGAAACTCCAGGGAAGGCAAAAAGCTGTTTAAGCAGTTGGTTTATGGCAAGCCTGCTTTCAAACATCAAAAGGCCCTGCAGACTCAGAAAGAACATCTTGAGGCCTGATACCCAGATGCTTTTGATCAAGAATGAAAAGAGGCCTGCTTATTACCTCAGGGTGTCCTTGTGGTGGTGGAGAAAGAAAAGGTGGTTTAAAGTGCCAAGCATCAAGGGGTGTTATTCTAAAAGAGAATAAGTCTGGAGAAACAAAAAATGGACCAAATCTTAATAACTGCTCCTCTTAATATCAGTCCTGGGACTTGATCCCCCACTGTTTTTGTTATACATAGATTTATTGTGCCTAGGGGACCCCACAAGTGAAGGCTAGCAAAATACTTATGCATGTTAACTCTGAATACGTAATACAGAAAGGAAAATGGAGAAAAATTAAACTCAAGCAATCAGTGAAAAGGGCTACTTCAGTCACAGTCTCTTCTGATGGTCTTTCTGCTGGGGACACTCTTCTCTCAGTTAAAATCAAGCAAAATTATTCCCCATGGTAGCAGTGAGTCCCCTTTGTATGTATTATAGATAATGAAACGGTTTGCAGATGGGTAAGGAGATTTCACTTATGGGCTTCAGGATCCTGGATAGTTTACATATCAGCAGAGGTCTTAACTAAATTCTATAAAAATGAAGAAACAAGTCAGTTATTTAAAATAAACCTTTTTAAAGAGGGTTTTTAAAAAGGCTTTTAAAGAGTGACTCAGATGAAAAAGCAATGTTTCCTATAAATGCACCCATTTACTTGAAGATGTGGTCTTGGGACAGGAAAATGATTGAATACTAAGTATCTTATATTTAACGTAAACTCCACTGTTTCTCTCTGTTCACCAAAGGTCAGCTCAGGTCTTCCTTCCAGGAACAACCTGTTAGCAGGATTAGTTGTTAGTACTGTAAATGGCAATGGCATTTACTCTTGAGAATGCTTTTACCAACAGTGTTTCACTGATGATGCTGAAGTCTCAGGGATATCATCATATTGCAGAAGCAGAGCTGGCCTGGAAAGCTGCACTATTTCTTTTTAGCAGTCCTTGGAGAAATCTTTCCTGTCTCTGAGTTAAATAAAAAGCATAACTTAAGCTTTGCCAGGTAACAAACAAATTCCCTAGTGAATAAAAATATTTCATTCTCAAGTGGTTTCTCATATTAATAACCAGCCACAGTAAAGCCTTTTGATTCATACTTGTACATAAAACACCTCACTATTGACATATTAATGGCATCAGGTAGTTATTATATTAGGTGCTTGTATTTAGATAGAAGACATTCGCAAATGACTATTGGAAGGGAATATATTCTAGCCGCAGTACTTGAGAACCAAACAAAGGTTTTCACCTGTGGAAACAAGAGAGTACAAGTAATGAAAAGATTTCCCAACTAAATGTGTTCTCTTTAAATTTAAGTGAAGCCTTTAATGTGCTTATAACAGAAAATAATTTTAATAAGAATGTGTCTGTAATTCTCCTTGTGGTTTAAAACTTTTTTTTAATTCTACAAAGAGAGGTATGGAAAGAGATGAGATTGTAAAAGGCTCTTGGCCTAGCTTTTGTGGTCTTGATAAGCCAGGAACTATGCATTATTGCTCTACGAAATCCTTGAAGAAAATGTTCATATCCTTTAGAAAAGGATAGTCCGACTACTTGGGCATGCCCTTTCTGTCTAAGCAGTTCTGAAATATAGAGTCTATGGTAGTACCAGAGGCATAACTGATCAGTGCTGCATCCTGGGCAGGAGCAGAGGCCAGAAATTCACTGCTGGGAGAGGGGAGATATCATCTGTTTTTTTGGTGCTGACATGTGTTTGCTGCAAAAAACCCACCTCTGTCCGCTGCTCCTCCACTATTGCTTTTCCCTCCCCACTGCTGGAGCTGGAAATGCTCCCGGGAAGGTTTAGGGAGGCAGGACAGACTAAGGGATGGGAGGATGAGGCACCCCCTAGCTCCATTCTGGCACCCCCCACCTTAGGCAGTGCCCAGGGCTTATGCCATGCTCGCCCACCCATTGTTATGCTACGGGGTAGCACCACCCAAAGCCCGGACAAAAAACTCCTCCCAAACAGTCTCTGCAAGGCATAAAGCAGAACCATTAACATTTAAATAGACATTTCTAATATACAACACATGGCATATAGAAAAGTACAGCTAAATAAAAATGTTAAAGTTGCATTCTAGAATTTGTGATTGCTCCTAGAGGTGATAAAAATGGAGAAAGACAAAAAGGAAGTATTCTTTTTGAAGCTTTCTCTGCCTGTCACTTTTTGGGAGAGATCAAAGATATTTCCTGAATTAGCTCGAACATTTCATTTGATAAAACAGCTGACAGAAAACAAAACAAAACCACAACAACAAAGCCCAGCGACCTATTATCTGTCGGGAGCCATATGCATAAAAGTAATTGTAAATACCTTGCAAAATTCAGCAGAGGCCAATTTGCAATAATCTAAAATGATTAAAAGTTACTACTACTTTATTAGGAATCATTCTTGCATTGATTTGGAGGTTTATTCTCTACAGGGGCTTGGATGTATGAAAATCCAGACAGAGCTATGCAGCAGTTGGGGGTTTTATGTTGCTCTTCCATTTTTTAAATGATGTCTTTGACCTAATAGATAAGCCCTTCACATGTTGTATAGAGTCTGGCTACTTAGCAGTTGGTTGTTGGTGCCTGATGTGTGTATCATTTTCAGTGAACACCAGGTGAAATAATTAAGAATGTGGGAGCGTCTACACATGCTTTAATGAGCATTAACCTATTTTAATGCGTATTGAAGCATCACTAAAAAAATGTGCTATTTAGCTAATGTGCATTAAAATAGGCTAATGAGCATTAAGCATCACTTAAAAACCATGGGTGTTTTTATGTGTTTCGGGGGAGAGGGGGAAGGGGTGCTGGGGCACTTTAATTAGAGTGGCTCCAAGAGCTGTGCTAATTAAAGTGCCTGGAGCATCTTGTGTATCAACATCCCTGCATTGAACAAGCTTTAGATAAAGTGCCCCCACCACCATTTTGAAGTGCAGGGACACTGATACATGAGATGCGGCGGCTGGCTGGAGTGCAGTAATTACCACACTCCAGTGGACTCGATTAATCAAATCTGCTATGACATGCTGTAATTACAGTGCATTGGAGCAGCCTCCGTGCTTGTGTACAGACACCTTGTGTTCTTTAGTCAATGCACATTAGAACAGGCTAATACACATTTTCCTAATACCTCACAATGGAGGTACTAAATTTAACATGCATTAACTAAAGTGCTTTAAAGCATGTGTAGACATGCCCTGTGATGCCTATTAATTATCTCAAGAAAAAAAAATCTAGGCAAAATGGAACACATTCTTTTCATGAGCCACCTCTCTCAGGTTCTGAAGTCGTGCTGTTCAAATGGTACTGGCTTGGGCTATGCGGGCTTGTGGGTTATTTTCCTTGTGCATGTGTTCTGGGAGATGGAAAAAAAGGTCCTTCAACGTGAAAAATCTGTCCTTAGATAAGGCAGGTCAGTGTCATTACTCTCGGATGGGGACACTGAGGCCAGATGCAGCCAAATTTGTATGTCTTCACCATATACAACAGAGAACCTGAGCTCTATTTGTGTGTGACTTGTAGGTATTCTTTGATTTGGCTTTTGAAGGTAGTCCTTGTGCCTGGCTTGGAAAATCTCTCCCATAAGATTTGTTTCTGCAAAGGAAAATTACTATTTCACTATGGTTTTAGGTTTTTTTTTAACATGTCAGGGAAGACATTGATAAAGGAGAACTAGTTGCAAAGTTTATTTAGAGCTTCAGAAAGAATTTTATGAAGTCCATCAGAAAGGGTACTAAAGAAGCCACGTAGTTATGGTGTCATTGACAAGGTAATATTCTGGATTAAAAATTAAGGTCCAGGAAGCAAAGAGATGAAATAAATGGTCAGTTTTCTCATGGCAAGCAGCATGGCGTCTTGAGGTTCTATAAAGATGATTAAGCACTGGAACAGATCACCTAGAGAGATTGTGGAGTCTCCGCATTTTGGAAGTTTTTAAGAACAGATCAGACAAGCACTTTCTGGAATTATTCAGATAGGGGTAATCCTGCCTTGAATAGGGGGTTGGATTAGGTGATCTCCTAATGTCCCTTCCAGCCCTGTTTTTCTATGATTCTACAGTGCTGTGATAATAGGTCTAGTTTTTTTCCCCCATATATTTTTTACTTTTCTGGATATAGGAATCAGCAGTGAGGGGGCAAAGTTTGTAGATGACACATATTTTAGACTGCATTGAGATTGTTTGACCTGAGGTGATCCCAGAACTTCATAGCACCTGTCTTTCAACCACCGATGGAAAGACTCAGTCTGAAACCTGTACCCAGTGAGAACCATATTACATCAGTAGTGCCCATTGCCCAACGATAGCTGCCAAAGGGTCAAACTATTACTATGAAAAGATCCAGACCCCAGAACCAAACTTTTAATTATTTCCCAAGGCTCAAGCAGACCCAGCTGCATTCCTGTAGTACTCTGTCTTGGGCTAACACTGTCTGGGGAGATAGGAGTTCGAACAATCAGAGCCAGTTTCTCCTCCCATCCCTCCCTTCCAGAAGGACAACAGCTGATCAGCTACAGCAGGGAAGGACACAAAGGTTTAGCATTGCTCCCAGTTCAAAATAGAGCTGTTACTGGGGGAAAAAGGGAAAACTTCTGGGGAGCAGAGGGGTCCTTTGTGATGTGATCAGGGAAGGACTAGGTGCCATGTATTTCAGGAGAGAATGAGGGACTCTCTCTCCCTTCAGAGTGCCCTGCATACAACCCAGCCTGGTCCTCTGTAGGGGCCAGAATGCTACGGCCACATCCATATGAGCAGGGGTGTACATTTGAAGCAGCACAAATAGTAATGGCACAAATTTGTGCCGCTACTTTGTCCCACAGTGCACGCCCTGCCCTTGCATTTTGCAGCAGGACATGTTGTCCTGGTGCTCCATGTGCTGCAGGGGGGGCTGGCTGGGACACAGGGTGCCTCAGTGCAGGGTTAGCTGGCAATGCAGCTGCTGTGCTGAGGCTCCCTGTGCCCCAGCCAGCTGGGGAACAGCACACAGAGTTGGGGGAGCAGGCAGACCAGGGCTACCTGCTCTCCTGTCTCTGTGTGCTGCAGAGCCCCCAAGCTGAGGCACCCTGTGCCCCGGCCAACCACTTCCTGGCTGGCTGGGGTGCAGTGTGCCTTGAGACAGGGGAGCAGTCAGCCCTGGGCTGGCTGCTCCCCTGTCTCAAGGCACACTGTTCCAGCCAGCTGCTGGGTCTTCAGGATTTGGTTTTTTTTGCTACCGGGAAATCCCGGTAGCATATTTTTCCCCAGTGCTGCAAATTAGTAGTGCTGTACACAGTTTAATGTGTAACATGTGCGATTTGTGGCGCTGCAAAGAGGTTTGTGGCACCACCAACTGCATGTTCCTGCATGCCTGGATCCAGCCTATGAGTTTTATTTCACCCCACAATCCCTTTCATCTCCCTTTAGCAACAGGCTGGATCAAAATATTTCAGTGTAAAAGTCAAAGGGCTTGGAGAACTTTTTAGCAAATGCACATCTTCTTGATACCATTGCCTCCATGCTGGGGTTTTAGGTGTCTCAAAAACAACAGGTTAGATACTGCGACCAAGGTGGTAAAACAAGTGTAGTAGACAGTAGACGCATGCCACTTCCGCCATTGGTTCAAGAAACATGGCAGTGATAACAGATCTTTTTTTCCAGTAAGTTCAGGGATTAATTCAGCCTCTCTGTTAACACTGGCCGAAGGACCTAGATGCCAACAATAGCAGAGAGAGTGGGGAAGAGGAAGACAACTTGGATGATGAACTTTGCATTTCCTATTGAGGGACCGCTAATGCCTGGAGGTCCCTCCAAACCAACAGAGATATTTGGCATGTCCTAGCTAGGGAAGGCCTCTATAAGGCATGGTACTAAACAGAACTCCCTTCTCTTGACATAGTGAGGGAACGAAAGATATCAGTGCTTGTCCCCAGACTATATCCTGTGAGATCCTTATGATTTCAATGCAGAGGTGCTGTGGTATGTTGGAAAAGTGCAGTGAGAAGTGCATGCCCAGGGGTGCTCAGGTCAGACGAATGTCCAAGCAAAGGTGCTACAGGCTAGATAAATTGTGGCTTCCACAGAAACATCCTGTATCTCTGGACATTACTGAGAAGACTGAGGGGTATTATTAGGAACTAGCTACAAAGAGGTGCCAGATGCAAGGAGGCTGAGTTCTTCTACCATTGGCACCATGAGGACCCATGAGTGTTCTCACCAGTGCCCGATAGAGGAGGTCAGTGCATAGCAGCTACTGCACAGCTCACTCTGCAGTTCCCACAAGCCCAGAAACAGATAGATCATAGCTGGGAAGGAGAGAATAGACACCCCCCCGCCATGCCTCCATTCATTAACAGAGGAGGTACATAATGAGAGCACTTCACAAATGGAAAGGACTATTCCTTTATAGCTATTAAATGCAGATTACAGTGATGAATCCTGCATTAGCAACAATGAGAGAGCTGGGAAACGGTGAATGGGTTTTGCTGCTTATTGATCACAGCTGCTAATGCACCTAAATGAGAATAAACACCCCCCTCTGCCCCTAACAAATTCATACTCTTCAGCCTCAGAAGGAATTAGCAGCATTTCCATCCAGGAACCTTTCATCCCCATCTCTTCATAGATACCATAGCTTATTGTCTACAGGATCATATTTATTGCATTTCAACTGTGAAGCATGGAAGGAGCAAGCAAAGTGGGTGATATGGGATCAAAAAGTAGAACACCTGGGTTTTGCTGCTTGTTGAGCCCTAGTTAGTATCTTGTAATATTTTTTCTCCATATATAGCCAGGAAGGGTACCTAGGTAAATGCAGCAATTGGGCTTTTAAGGCAAAAAACCTAATTGCAGTATCATAAGGGCGCTCTCCATATGGATCATTATCAGGGCTTCAGTGCTAGTCCTCACATGCCCTTGGGCACTGAGCTAGAGAAGCAACATGGAGCAGGACCTGGAGGAGGACTGACACATTTTCTACTGGTAAGTCCCTCCTGTTTGCTACGTGGCTGCGGGAAAGATGGAAGATCAAATTTCCTGGTTTCTACTCCTAGCAGTAGCAAGATAATATCCAGCAATTAAAGCATTAGTTACAGGCAGGATGGTCAAGTATCTATTTTTGGGATGTTCGTTCTGAAAAAGAATTTGACAAAATAGTTAAGCCCTTTAGCTGTCTTAGCAGAGAGTTGAATTCTAGAGTCTAGACCCATTTTGCAAGAAATGGACTTGTGCTTTTTCCCAGTTATTAACATGGACTGGACTGGCAATTATCAGCTTTCTAAGCACTGGGGAATAAGGCTTGGCTTGGTAATTAGAGTTACAGAGTACACTGAAATGTAAACAGCAGTTGGTAGAGATGAGATATGAATTCCTGGCTTCTGGTACCTATTGCTTTTGTGCCTTCATCCAGTGTTTTCCAAACATTGTTAAACGCATTAATAATGGGTCTGGAGGAATTGGTAACCAGTCCGCTAGGGCCACTCTCCCTCCATTAATGATGAAGTTTTGCAGTAGGTCCTAGCACGTCACCGTTTCACACATCCCATTCTATTGCACTCGCTAACCATTAGAAAGCATGGGCCCTAGGCGACTGGTACGGGGGTATATGCCTCCCCCCACCCCGAGATTGGCTGCTGCTGCCACTGGTTTCTGCGGGTGGTTGCCGCTTGCCACCCCGCCATCAACGCCGCCTTGTGCCCCCCCAGTCTCAGGAGACACCAGTTACCCATGGCGTTTGCTACTCCAGTGCACACAGCTTTGTAGTCTACTTCTGTTGCAGGCTTGAGCAGTGCAACTGAATGTGATCCATGGGATCTTTAACACAGCACAGTTCTTACCCCCTGGCACAGCTCTCCCAAGCAGGCTGGGTGGCACGAAGCTGACATGCACAATGTGTTGGGGCGTGTATCTACAATATCCCCTCTGAATGAACAAAGAACCTCTGTACTGCCAAAAAAGGTTTTTCATGTTGCATAACTTATTCATCGTTACTAAAAATGTTACAGAGCAACTCTGGGACTGCAAGGCTATTCAGAGGAGGATGGTCTTTGTGTGAAGTTATTCACATATCACTGAAGGCTGACTGGGCATGATGAGATCATAGAGATGGATAATGTCTGGGACAGTGCAGGAAGGAAAGGCCTATGGGATTTCACATACAGCCATCTTTGTCTCCTGGGCTGGGGATATGTGCTGCTGCAGGGGTTATGCACTTGGAAATGCCTGCAAGCTGGCATATGCTCTTTGCACCCTGTTTTTCCTTGCTGCCTTCTTTCTTCAAATGCTGCCTGGTGTGAGCCTTATTCATCCCAGGTAAGGTTACAGTGCTTTCTGTAGCTGAGGCAGCAAAGCAGTAGACTGATCAGCATTCATAAGATGCTCTTCTGTTGTACATTTATTATGAATAATGGGGCCCAGAGGGTTATCAAGGTGTGCCTTGCTCTGAGGAGGAAATGAGACACAGCAAATAAAAGGCCCTTGCTGTTGTTTTGTTTGATGCCTTTTTTCCTTCCTAAGAGGAGGCTCTGCTTCTGCAGAAAGTGTAGTTGAGTCGAATGGTATGAAATGGGGTAGTGCAAGTGCTGACAATTAAGGCTACTTGGAAAGGCAGCGTGGTGAGTGTACTGGAAACTAGACTAACATTGAAGGGCTGTGCATTCTCTTCCTCGCTCTTCTATCACCTCCAGAAAGTTACTGTCCCTCATCATTAGACTGCAATACCTCTGGGAAGGGGCTGTCTCATGCTAAAGGCTCGGCTGTGTGACAGAGCCATCTCTGGCAAAGCTGTGCCGGCATAACAGTGGCGGCAAAGCCCAGTGGTGGAGAGGTGATGCAAGGCAGCAGGAGGAGGTTTGTTACGGGTATATCTAAAGTAGTTTTCCATACAACAGAAACTAGAAGTCCTCTTCTCTTGTCATAGCCACATCCAGACAGAGAGCTTTACTGGCAGGCCTATGTTGGAGAGGGGGTGAATTATATCCCTAGCTATCATGGTTATTCTGGCAAAACTTCGTAGCATAGACTAAGTGTTTGCTGGGTGCTTAATTTTGTTCTGCTTTCCTCAGGCCAGGTAGCTATGCTATTAGTCCTTCAGGCATAGGCAGATTAATGCCCGGGCCCAGGGGCGCCTGCCTTGGCGTGGACAAAACCAGTGGCTGGGCCAGGCTGGGCGTACATGATGTGACGGGCCAAGGCTGCCAGGTACTGGGAGCAGCCAGAGCTGCCAGCAGCAGGAAGTGAAATGGGTGTGGAGCGTGGTTGGGACCTGCCAGCAGCAGGGCAGCCTCAGTGCGGCCAGGTCCTGGCCCAGCCCAGTCATGATCTTGTGCATTTGCTGGGCACTGCTGCAGCCAGACTGAGCTGCGGTGGGGCGAGGGGGCTGCCCCTGGAGCTCAGTTGGTGCTGTACACACCCAATGGGCAGCGGCTCTGCACCCCTGGTGACAGCTCCAGTGCGGACCTATGGGTGGGGGTGGCCGCAGCTCCTGCCCTGGGCCTGGGGGCAGCACATCCTGTCTGGCTGCTGCTCCCACTGTGCTGGCTGGGGATGGAGCCTGCGGCTGCATGGCAGGGCGCGGGTCGGGGAGGGGCGAGGCCCAGGGCCACAATGAGTCTTAATCCACCACTGCCTTCAGGTAGCTTTATTTGCCCCAACACAAGCCTCAGTCTCCAACAAAACAAACCTGTCCTCTCCAGACATTAGAAGAAGAGACACTTTTTGCTCTGGTTTCTCCTCACAGCTAGCTAGTAGGGATGTGTGAAGCGGGCCCTATTCTATTTGAATTCAGCTAAAATCAGGGACACTGATTCGATTCGCCGAGCTGGGGGAGTACTTCAGGTTCACTTCTGGATTTGCCACCAAGCACGTGGAGGGCCCCCCTGTGCTCCTGTGGGACAGTCCATGCGCCCAGCATCGCAGCTATTACGAGCTGCCTGGTACTTAGAGGTATGTAGAAAAAACAGTTAAGGCTATGTCTATGTCTCTAGAGAGATTAAAGGGTCCCCAACCAGGGGGAAGAGTTGGACCAGGACTTCTCCAGTCAGCTTATGGAGGCAGTTAGGTCAAGGGATGTTACTGTCATGGGTGACCTAAACTACCCAGACATTTGCTGGGAGGAGCAGACAGCCAGGTCTGACCGCTCGCATAGGTTCCTGGCTGTATTACAGGACCTTCACCTTATCCAGGAAGTGCACAGCCCCACTAGGGGTAACGCCTTGCTGGACCTGGTCCTGGCCACGGGGAATGACCTGGTGAGGGAATTGCAGGTCCTTGATCACCTGGGCAATAGCGATCATCACCTGCTGGATTTCACTATCTAATGCAGGGCATCTAGGGCTCACACCAAGGCTAAAGCCCTTGACTTCAGAAGGGCCAACTTCAATGAGCTTAGGAGACTAGTAGGGGAGGCACTGAGGGCCCAGAAGGTAGAGGAGATGGGAGTCCACGAGGGATGGTCATACCTTAAGGGGACGATCCTCCAGGCCCAAAGGATAATGGTCCCTGAGAGAAGCAAGGGGGGTAAGAGTGCTCAGAA
>NW_005842186.1:921758-963384 GCF_000455745.1 Alligator sinensis | reverse complement strand
AGGGATGTGGCCAGCCTGGAGAGGGTTCAGAGGAGGGCCACCCGCTTGGTGAGAGGGCAGCAGGACAGGCCCTATGAGGGGAGACTGAGGGACCTGAATCTGTTCAGCCTCAGCAAGAGGAGGCTGAGGGGGGACCTGGTGGCTGCCTACAAGCTCATCAGGGGAGATCAACAGCAAATAGGCAGAGCCCTTTTCTCCCCAGCACTACCTGGGGTGACAAGGAAAAACGGTAATAAGCTGATGGAGAATAGGTTTAGGTTAGAGATCAGAAGGCAATATTTTACAGTTAGGGTGGCCAAAATCTGGAACCAACTTCCCAGGGAAGTGGTCCTCGCCCTTACCTTGGGCAAATTCAAGAGGAGGTTGGACGATCACCTGTCTGGGGTCTTGTGAACCCAGCGTTCATTCCTGCCTGTGGCAGGGGGTCAGGCTAGATGATCTGTTCAGGTCCCTCTTGACCCTAGCTACTATGAAACTATGATTCAGTTCAAATTTGGAGATTCAGCCATCGAATCAGGCCAAATCTCCACTAAATATAATCAGGGACTGAAGCTTCACACAGCCCTACTAGCTAGAGAGCAAACTTGCTTTCTTGCTCTTCTGGGGGCTTTTTAAAGCTCCTGGTAGGACACTCCCAACAGGGTTGGCTGTCCCTTCTTAAGTGGACAAACCGCCCTGTTACAGTGCTGTTGTACATCATGATAAAAAGTGTTGGCTTGATGACCCTGGAAGCAAAGGCCTTTATGTTTTTGGATCAGAGGTAGTCTGGGTAGCACCCATGCCTATTCCCCCTCCCAACTCATTGTTCCTCCTTAATGAATACCCACTCTGACCTTGAAGGGACATTCCCAGAGGTGCTAGGTTAGTTTGACCTCTGGGCTCTCTCTGTCTCTAGGTTCCCAGCAGGGTTGCCAATGAGGGCCTGTTGTCAAACAACTTTATATCATATGAACATCTGGGGTGAGGCTGTCTGCTGCTGTAACTCAGTATAGCTGTACTCGTATCAGTGGAGCTGTGTCAGTTTATGCTGGCTGGGGACCTGGTCACTCCCAACTCATTCCATGCTAAAGAGGTTGGTGGGAACTTCCCATTACTTCTCCTCTCTTGGCAGGGGTGACTTCCTGGATTAATACTCCCTTGACCAGAAAAAAAAAAGGGATGGATGTCCTCTCAATGTAGGCTGATTTGAAAAATATCTGTAACATTAGGTTCATGGGGTGAGGAATTATTTAACCAACCGTCATGTCGGCGAGCTACACACCTGTTGCATGGTATAAGAATGTACTGCCCATTTGCACACGGTACCATGACTGGAAGAACTTACCTGAGTGTAAGAAGCTCATTGGCATCTTTATTTTCTTGCTGCACCATTATCTGATCTATACTGTCCATGTTTTCAGTCAGTCACATTAGTTGCAACAAAAAGACGATTTCCTATGTGGTTGGTTCTCTCCCTCTGAAGAAAGCTTACTCATCAATGGACACCTTCCTTACTAGGTGAAGGGCCACTCCTTTGGGATGCTGGGCACCTTTAATGCCCACTGAAGTTCAGAGATACTCACAGCACTCAGCACCTTGCAGGATGGGGCAATAGAGTAAAGGCTTTTCAACTACATCTTCCATTTGCCAGGGAAACCTTTCATCCTACATGCATTGGTTACTAGTTAGGACTTCTCAGTGCTTTTGGTCCTTGTACTTTTTGAGACCCAGCTCTATATACTTCCACTTGCCTTGGAGATTGTTGTATTGAGTAACTTTTTCAAATTTCCCAATCCAATCACAATCTGCTAACGGTAATGGTGATGTATTTAGCTACATACCTGTTATGCCTTTGATTAACGGGGATGGCTACAATGGTACTCTTCCCTATTGTGAACTCAGTCATGTATAAAAATGCTTGTGTCTGTATAGCTTATACTCCCATTATAAAGAGAAATAAGCTATATCCAATATAAGGCACTCCTATGCCAATAAAACTGTATCTATACTACAGGTTGTGCTGATAAAACTATATTGAGAAAAAAAATCATATCCATGACCTAAATAGCTGTGTCTGCGCAAAAACTATGGGAGGACTTGATCTAAAATGAATTCCATTCAGACTGAAAGCAGCCGTTTACTTTTTGTAGATAGGAAAACATGACCACGGTATTGTATGCATATTCCGTGCCACTCAGGCAAATGTTTTCTCTGGACCCCCCAACCTCTTAAACAATCCAGTGATGTAGATCCATTTTTCATTCTACTGTACACACAAACAGCTGTGCCAATTAACATAATTGACGCACAAAGGCCAATTAATCTCTTGATTATGCCTGCCATTCACTTATCAGAAGCTATTATACAAAGATCAACTTATGTACCTCTGCTTGTTATGCAAATAACTAAGTTATGATGCCTTCATTACTGATATACAATTACCCAGAGCTAATACCATGAAATTAAATAGGGACATATTAACCAACAGGTAGAGTCCAGAAGTCAAATGGATTCTTCAGTTAAGATCTAGGCTTCTTGGGGAGAATTGGCTATGGTGCCCTTTTTTTTCCATGCTTGAAAATGCCACTTGGATCTCCCTACAGATCCTGCCAAGTGCCCCTAGGCTAGCTGTATGTGTGCAAGTGCTTATAGAGTTAACTGCCAGAGGGATGGTAGTATCTGAGCAACTTGCAGTCATTGGTATGCTCAGCCTCACAATCCTCTGTGAGGTATGGCACTGCTATCATTTCATTGTGCAGAGGGGAATTTGAACCCCAGAGGGTGTGTCCAAATAGGTCCCCTAGTGGTCCTGAAGATGGCCACTCTCAAGCACGTCCTACCCACCCACTACTGCTTACATGTGCCCAACCAGACAGAACCTCTCCTTTCCAACTGCCAGTAAGGGGATTTTCAGTGGTATGTGGCCATTGATACCAGTAATAAGGTCTTCCTGCCTATCCCCAACCCAAGCTTCTGCAGGTGTTTCAGTGATGGAGACCTCCTCCTGGGCAAGCGACAAAATCTGTTTCTGTTCTTTTAGACTGCACAAATCCCCCCTGCCACTGTGCAGAGGGTCAACTCACCGCCTAGGCATGGCTCATGTTCCACTTAATCCCCAGGGCTGGATTTTTAAGGCCTCCATGTGCCCTGAGCAGAACCAGATTTTCAGAAATGCTCAGCTTCCACTGAGGTGCTGAAATAAGGGCAACTTTTTCACTAAGATCCAGTCCCTTACTGGGGCCACTTTTTTGCAGACTTTTTAAAAGGCTCCAGGCCCAACAGGTCTTTTTTGAAAATCTGGCCAATTCCAGGTACTAAACTTTTGAGAATTCTGGCCAAATTATCCACAAAGGAAGGCTATCACCCCCTTGGAAAAAAGGATGCTGCTAGTTCCTGGCAGGACTGAAGAACATGAATTTGTTGGTTTATTTTGAATCTCATTTCAGTGCATTAGCAGCTTGTGGTCAATAAGTAGCAAAACCCATTCACCGTTTCCCAGCTTTCTCTTTGCTGCTAATGCATTATTCATCATCATAATCTGCATTTAATAGCAATGAAGGAATAGTCCTTTCCACTTGTGAAGTGCTTTCTTTATATCTCCTATGGTAAGGACTGGGGACTAGAGGTTGGGGGCTAGTGGGCGAAAGTGGATCTCTTCTCCTGCTAGGCTATGATCTGTCTTTCTGTAGGCTAGTGGGGAGCTTAGGAGTGAGCTGGGTACCAATTGTTATGTACCAGTCCCCTCTATTCAGAAGCAATGGAGAGAATTATGTTCCTTTTCTGCATCAATCTTAGAAGTGCCCAGACTCCTTGGGTCTGGCATCCAATGCCATGGGTTAGTGAATTTTTATTCACAGCCAGATTTTGATGAGCTACAGCAGTGACTTTCAACCATGGCACCATAGCTCCCCGGGATGTCATGAGATCCTTTTAAGGGTATATGAGCACTGTTAGGTGTGCAAACACCTACATGAGATAAACCCAGAGATTTCAAATAGGAATCCACAGTGCCAAAAACATTCTTTCTTGTTGTGGTCTTCCTGGGTGCATGTATACATGCAATTAATGTGACACAATAAACGCTGGCACTGTATGAGCCGGAGGAAACTGCTCCTGGGTGACCAGGCATGATTTACACCCACAGTCAGCATCCACACATGTGGTCCAGTGCAGTAAATTACTCCACTGTAAGATAGTACTGTCCCTGACAGTACTATCTAATGGCAGAGTTAATTAATTTACTGCACTCTAATACCATCGCACATGTAGACTGTGACACTACTGTGGAGCTAATTAGTTTACTCTGAAGTATAGCGCACGTGTAGATGGACCTCCAGAGTTCTTTAGAGCCAAAGAATTGCTCTATTATTTTTCTGTAGTCAAAAAAATAAATGGAAGCTTAGAGCAGACAATTCCCAAGGGATGCCTAAAAAGGTGGAGAACCACTGAGCCTACAGTCTTCTCTGTGTGCTTATGGGGGTTGTTTCCATGGAAGAGTCCTGGTGCATTGTGGAATAATAGATCTTACCTTAACCAGGATGAGAGGGGCACTGGCAGAGCTGTGAGGCACAGGACTGAATGTGAGGTTATCTAGGAGGGAGATATATTGGGGAAGCTGAAGAAGGTCCACATGGCTGGAATTGCAGATTAGCATTGATATGCACTGGGAGCACTGGTGCATGGGGGCTTTTTGCTTTCCTCTTTTGAGGTAATTCATTCATACTCACAGCTCTGGGGACCCTGCCACACTGGATTTCTAAACTCTTTATAAAGGTTAGTTAGTGTCATTATTCTCAGCTGGGGACACTGAGGCACATGGGGTTATGGATAATCCAGTCACAGTTACGCTCAGCAGCAGAGCTAGGCATAGAATCTCCCTCCCTTAACTTCCAGCATCATGGTCAGTTCAATAGACCTCAGCTCCCTTTTATTGCCCTCCACTGAGCCAAACATCCTTCCACTGAAGTCACCCTTCTGTGGCACTGCCTATATGGAGGCAGTCCAGAATGGCATAAGGCTCTGCATTCCCCCTCACTCTGACGTTTGCCTGCTCTGTCTACTCCAGCCTGTGCCATCCAGAGGTGGCAAATCCAAAAGCATCTCTGGTTCTACTTCTTGCCACCTGTTTGTCCTTAATGCAACCTCATGAGGATGAGCGTTGTTCTGCATGGTTGGTTTAGAAAAAGTGGAACACAGGCAGTGAGGTTTAGGAGTGTCCTGCCAATTTTGGGATAAGTAGTAATGGATAAGCCCAGCTCAGCAAAACATCTGTGAATCTAGGAAGCACATCCTTCCTCCTGGGAATAATAGGTCCTTCCCTAGAACAGGAACCCTCCTTCCTGGAATTGGATCTCACTCTTCATTTGTCAGAACATAGGCTGCAGGGAGTCTGTGTCCGGCTCCACGCAGCCCTACAATACACAGAGAGAGGAGGCAGCTGCTGGCAGGTCGCTTTATACTGCTGCTACCTTAATTCCATTAGCAAGACTAATGATCCCCCCCAGCCTGCAAATCTCATTATACCCTACAGCTTGCTGGAATAAAGATTGGAGGGAGCCTGCTTTGGGGTGGCCTGGCCTGACCCCAGACCACTCGTCCAATGTAGTTTTATTGCCAGCTCAGTGTTTGGAGACACCTCCACCCTGCACGAACAAGCTCCTGAAATTGCATTTCAGACCTTTATTACCACCCAGGTTACAGAGTCGCTTCCAGCTCCCATTTTTCTATTGTCTTGCCAGATGGTCTTTAATAAAAGCAAAAGCCCCAAGAGCAGCCAGCCAGAGGAAGGGAGAGGAGGTAGCAGGGGCAAAGGTGTGCATTAGAAGGTGACAGCTGGAGAAGCCCAGAAGCCCAGTGCTTCACAATGGGGCCCTGCTCATTAATGGGCTTCTAGTTACTACAGCAAATTAACGTAGATGATACTCAACTAGCATCTTGGCAAGGTGGACAGGCCCTGCCCCAAGCAACTTTCTCTTCCTTCCTGATTCAAATGGATCATGCAACTCTAAAAACTACCAGGTCTGGGAGTGGGGGAACCTATCCAAGCCTAACACCAGGCTAAATACTTCAACTGCTACGGAGAAGAATGAGAAACAGCTGACACTGGAATGACCACCTGGAGGCACCTGACTGGAAAGCAGTGGCAGAGTACTCCATCCCCTGCTCATGCCATGGTCCAAGTAGGAAGGACCCACCTGTGAGCCAACTCACCACAAGGAGGGAGGGCTTGACAGCTGTCTGCAGGATTATCCTATAGAAGACAATATAATTGCTGGGATGGAAAGTGGGAAGACAGGAGACTGCAGCTCCCATGGCTCTTCTAGTCCTGGCCCTTGACTGCCTGTTAATGAACCCCCTGATGACTCACAGTTGCCCTCAGGATTCTGGTCCTGAGCTTTCCCCTCTTCATCCAAACCTGCTGTTCTAATCCCCCCAAGTCCCACCAGTGCATCTCAGCTCAGCCTTGCATGCCCCTGGTACGTTCACAATGTGAGCCACTTTAAAATTCACAGGCTTCCCCAAAAGGCACCCAGCAAGAAACGCAAGCAGTAAAAGCCCAATAAGATACTATAATTATACCCATGCCTTATGCACGTTATCCACAGGGGAAGGCAGAGTTGTTAAAGCAATGGATGTCCTAGCTCATGTGATGTAATGTACCAAATCCTTGCAAGACGCAGTTTAAATTAGAGATTAAACCATCAGTTGATTGAAACTCTCCAGGACCTTTCTCATATAAACAAGAACCAACTCCCAGGTAGTCCTGATTCCTATTAATTTTTTCCCTGCCCTAGAGTCTGGGCAATGGGTTTTTTGGTCGCCAGCTACCTCCAGTCTAGGGAAGAGATGTTAATTACTTAGCGCAAGCATGATTGGTTGCAGCAGCAGAGTACGAAGGATTCCTAAGCAGACGTTTCTCCCTGTGTTGGGTTTGTTCGAGTCAGGCAGGATGAGGCCCTCAGGCTGCTTGGGTTTGGGTCTCCTGTGCTGGGTGCTCAGTGAAGGGACCTGCTACAACCTCTGGGATTTCTCTAGGAGTAACTCAGCCATCTGGAGACCCCCATCCAGAGCTGACCCCCTTCAGAGACACTCCAGCATGTCCTTTCATACCCAGTGCTGTCCCTGAGCTTGGGTTGATACATCCCAGCTCAGGGCTCCGTCTTTGCTACAACCTGTCACCATGCAGTGTCAGGAGGCTCAGATGGTAATAACTGTACACAGGGATCTGTTTGGGATGTTTGATCTGTCTGTTCAAAGCTGCTGATCTGAGCCTGGGCCCAGGTGCCTGTAAGCACACTGCTATTAATGCTGTGGAGAACACTATGACCTTTGCAATGGGGCTCCAGGAGTGTCAAAGCTCTTTGCAGGTAAGATGCCCCCAATGGACACAGTCTATCTGTGTTTACTAGCATGGAGACCAGAGCTCCATGAATATTGTGCCTCCTTGAACTATCCAAGATCTGGCTTTGATTAGGACTGATTAAATAATGAGAAAATATTTGCAAACAATTTAGCAACCTGTTAACAGCAGTGCACTCCGTTTGCAATGCTTCTTATTTGCTCTCGGCAAACAGTCTTATTCTTATGAATCATTGTGGAAAGCAAACGTCAGGCCTGAGCCCTCATTTTGTGATGAGGCAAACTGTCCTGGCTGGAAATCATTTGTTTAAGTTAAAACCATCCAGTTGGGATATCAAACTGCATGATGTGGCTAAAAATGTAACTCTAATACCAAAACACAAATACGATCTCAAATCACAAGTGATATATAGGCCTGCAGTCTTATAGAGCTTGTCCTTCCCTCATATACCAGAAGGAGGAGATAAATAACTCTCCAAGATGATATTACACTCAGTCAGCATCAAGAGCGTTTGAGACTATTGCCTATATATGTGTGGCACCAGACCTTCAAGCAGAAGTTCTAAATTTGGCCTTTCCGTTGATATATACGTATGGAAGCACAATAGCTAGAAAGTTAAGGTCTAAGAAAGCTTGGATACAGGTATCATCTGTTGTACCAGCACCCCTTTGAGCTGCCATTTTTGTCTTGCTGCTGTTTGATCTTTTTGCTATTTATTTTAATGGCTTACCAGGCCAGTGGTGAACAAGTTCAGAAAGGCAGCTGGATACTAGATCCCAAGGACTCTGCTGAGTTTTTGGTCTGCTTACCCTTGGGAAGAGTTACAACCGCTCAGGAATAGTACACTCTTGATCCCTGGGCAGGAACTCTTGCACATACCAGTGCAGGACTCCTGGGTGTGACACTAAATCTTAGCAGCTACTTTGATGCTCATTAGATGCTATTTTGATACCATTCAACCTGTTAAGCACTGGTCAGGATGATGTTTATTCATCACCAAAATGTTTTGGCTTGCTGGTGGTGGGTGGGTGGCGCATGGGAAAGTACCACCAGAGGCGAATGGAACCAGAATTTAACTTCCATGGGAAATTCAGAAACATCAAGTTTTTGTTCTGAATTGTAATGAGAAACCAAAAAGTTTCCCAGGGAATATGTTCCAGAAACCTTCCTTCAGAACCATCAAAACATTCCTGTTCCGGGCTGTTGATTCACTCTGTTTTGACACTGTAACAAAATATTTAATGTAACCAGAAATGTCTTGCTGTATAACTTCAATGTATACAAAACAAAGCTCCCTTCTTCCATCCAATTCTGTTCATCAACATATTCCTATAAAACATCTAATCCTTGACAAAATTGCTTTGCCTTTTTATGTACCCTGCTGTTGTGGGTCTCCACCTAATTGCAGTTTGACCCCAGTCCTTAATTGTGGACACAGTTCAAGAAAATCTTGCCTTCAGGGTCTACTTAGATCCTATTGTCACTTAGGGGCTTGTTACACAGTAATTTTGGGTGGGTCCTGGAGCTCTTAACCCCTGGATTGTCTGTACACTAACACCTTAAAGTGGTTTTAAGCGCTTGTTATGCAGCTCAAAGTTACACTGCTCCAGGACAGGATTATATCTGATCCATACCACCCAGATCCTGTTCCATGCAGATGTGGCCACTCTCCACAGATGTGCTGCCCAAGCTGAAATCCTCCAGCATCCTAGGATCTCTCACACCCCTGCTGGTAGATCAGGGATAGAAGCCTGTCCTGGCTCATGAGCCCTGTAGTGGCAACTCCCAGCTTTACTTCCTAGTCCAGCCCCTGCTCACCAGGACTTTAGTGGCAAGTCACAGCTGTGTAGGTGGGGGACAGCCAGAGAAGGTTTCTAGACAAAGGGTGTGACTGCCCCAAACCAAAGTTAACACCAATAGCGATCAATATTTGTGCAACTCACAGCACAAGGACCTTAAGGTGTAACAAGGTCCTTAAGATACTTAAATGCCATTTTTACCCTATCTCTGTGCCTCCTGTGATGATTTTCCCATTTTCAACCTCAAGCTGGTCCTTGTGGACCTGGTCCATCATGGACCTATTCCATCAGTCTGGTTTCTAATCCTGTTGGCTCAAAAGAGAGTTAGAAAATATGGAGGCCAGGCCGATGTGTGCTCATCTCTCTTCTATGATAAAGTAACTCTTCAAACAATGCAAATGTGCAAGCTCAGTTGTAGATGCACTTCTTGCTAGCTATCAAAATGAACCCAAGCTGTTACACATGGTGACACTTGGCTTTTATAACTAGGACAGCCAGTCTCCTTCCAAAAGCAATGATGCAGATCTTGTTTGTAGTGCTTGCAGACCTATAAGGGATACAAGAGTTGTGGTGACTGGACTTAGTTTAAGATCTGGAAGTCTCGTGGAAGACAAATGGACATGGCACTGCTGGCAGCGCTAGTGAGTTGGAGACAGGACTGAAGGAAACTTGTTAAGGCAAACCATCTTGCTACATTCTGGTCTTATTCAATTCAGTGAATGGCAGTGGCCAGTTTTGGTCTAATAAACTCAAATCTCCCTCAAAGGATGAGCCAACTCAGGGATAAGCAGTCTTTGTGCTGGGCAGTGCTGGGAAATCAAACCTGTGGCCAGAGAGTGTGGACTTCAGCTATCCTGATGGTAAGTAGCTGGTCCTAACACTGCTATCTCTATTGCCAGCTTGAGTGAAAGCATGTGGTTCCATTCCAGAAAGTAAAGGTGCTTGCCAACCACTACAGCTAGACGAGTGGCAGAACTAAGCTTTGGATGTTTCTTGTGCTGCTTGGATGGAGTGGGTGCGGGTGAAGCATCTGTGCTCCTGCTCACTCCAGTTGATTGACTTGATGATAACCTTCCAAATATTTTACTCTCTCCAGATGACTCTGGACTCCCTAGTCTACAGCGTAAGCCTGTTCTACAATCTCACCCCTGCCAGCAACCTTCATATTCTAAGACCAATGCAGCTGTGACTCCTCTTGAGTGCCACTATCCCATGTGAGTTGGGGAGAGGACCTGAGCTGCCTCTTAGACCTCCCCCATAATGGTGACTGAATCCATATTAACCACTGTAGTGCTTTTTCCCTGGAAGAACAGTGTAAGCAGAATGTTTCTCAGGCCGACATGGGCTCCTTTCAGCTCTACCCTATCTGCAGAAGAAAGACTGGGTTTCTCCTTGCACCTGATGAATGGTAGATGCAAACTTCCCTCATTATGATATTTAGTCCTGTTAGTGGTCTACTGCTCATCTTGGATAGCTGGTAATACCCCACCACTTCTATTAGCACTGGGCCAGAGCTGCACATGCTAGAGAGTAGCCTCCCCCACAACGGTCAGATCCATGTTTCTCATTCTGACTCATACCTAAGGTGTAAGACAGTGGATATGTTTGCAGCACAGACTTCTACCCTTGTCAAATGTAAGCTGGGCTGCAGAAGCTCTGTAAAGTACCAGGCACCTTTGACACTGTTACGATAAGCTTGCTCTGCCTTGCAAATGACTGGAGTGCTGAGAGACCCTCCAATGGATGCCAGCTGGGAGATATCATACACAATCATCCAAGCTGAAGTTGGTACTGGTAATGACATAGCTCAGAGGTTCTTTGTGGACAGTTGTGTAGCTATCCTGAGCCCCAACAAGGATTCCTCTTCCCACTATGCCATTGTTGACTTCCATGGGTAAGAGTTGTGGGACCATTTCTGGAGTATATTTAACTGCTGTAGCTGAGTGCTACCCATTTTCAGGAATCTCACTGCCCCCAACTCTTGTGTTTTAGCTGCTTGCTGGATGATGTGATGCCACTTCAGCCTTCATATCGCCAAGGCCCAGCCAGGACATGCCCCAATTCACGGTAGATGAGTTAAGGTTGGCAGAAGAGGCCTGGAACTTGGTAAGATGCCTTTTCTTTCACCCGAGTCTGCTATCTTGGACAAGCAGGGATGTCCTATCTCTAGGCAGAAATGGTAGATTTTGATTGTTCAGGGTTAATGAGGATGATACAGTGATAAGAGATGGATCAAGACTCTGATTCTGATCCCTTCTCACAAACTACTTTTCTATGTGACCTTGGTCAAGTCAATCTGTCTCTTTTTTTTCCATCTGCAGAAACGTAAGTAATCCTCACAGCCCTGGGAAATCCAGATTAGTTTCCTAATGAGGAAGATACCCTGGAGATAAGCACAAAAGAAAACTTCAAATTCCATATGAATAAAGAGTCATTAACCCTTTCAAACCCAATATCTACCTAGGTGGCTCCTCAAAGGACCAAGAGGCTGATGTTACTGTTGGACCACTCTTTATTGCCGATCCAGCAAAAAGCTCTTGGGGTCACTTGGCAGGCCCAGTGAAGATGACATCAGAGGGTACAGAACAGGGCTGTAGACCTAGATTTCCTGTTTATTCTTTTCTTTTCCTTCCAATTTAGGCTGACCCAAAGCCAAATTCTTGCTGACTCTTTCAGAAAAACAGAGCTGTGTTTAGAGGTCCACTCCCAAAATCTGATTTAATTCAGATGCTTAACCTTTGGCGTGATTGAACCCTTTCTCTCTCACGTGTTTCAGTAGAAAACTAATGTCATATTGAGGTTCTTCCCTTTTAAAAGTCCAATGCAGAATGCAGTTTTTTGCAGACTTCCAAAACTGCCTGTTTAAATAAACAAATATTTCCCCTTCGCCTTCCCCTGCCCCAAACTTCGTTTTGGTAGATTTAATATCTGCCCAGAAAAAAACCCTCATCTTGTCCAACTGTAGTAAGGGGTTTAGCCGCTGCAGGTGATAAAGTTTTCTGGCTAGTGCACTAAATTAGAACCTATTTCCTCATCCAGGGCAGCAGAAGGGTCCAGCATGAGACTGGGGTTTCTGTAGTGGCTACAGCCTCTGTTGTGGCTTGTCTTGCCCTGGGATTATTTGTGTAGAGAAAAACACAGCAATTCCATTCCTGTAGACCTGTAACAGTCCCACAGGAAAGAGCTCCACCCTAGTCTATGGTCCATACTACCAACCTAGCTGAAGGAGGGACTGAATTAGATAGAGACTTGCTTATAAGAAGCAACTGATCATGGGATCTGAGGTTGAGTGATACTTTCTGTGACCCAGCATATATGTAAATACGGTAATTTCTTCTGTGTCTTTGGGGTGCCTAAGTTTGGCAGCTGCATTATTTTGCCTCAACAGAACTGGGTCTAATGGTGGTTGCCTGACAATAGCTTAAGGCAACTGTACTCCTTCTTAGAGCAACTGAAGACCATCTTGTGACTGGTTTGTTGTCTTCAAGCTACCTTTTAACTCAAATGGTTGGCTCCAGATGAATGCTTTTTGAGCACTATATAAATAAAGACTTTTGGAGGTTTCTCTAGTTATGCTACAACAGAACATGTTAATGATAATCATAGCATAAACAGGGTAAGACGCAGCTCTATTGGAAGACTCAAGCTTGTTGCCTTGGTTTGTCCTTAGCAGAGATTAAACTAGACCACATGTAGTCTGAGAAGCTGGAGTTCTTTATGGAGGTTGCATAGAAGATGCACATTTTCAGAGCGGGCTGGGTGAGTTCTGTAAGTATGGTACACGTTGCTGCATCATCCCATGTTTTTCATGGTGTCAGTTGTCACCAGCTCAGAAATGCCACAGGAAATTAATACTCCTCCATTTATTGAAATGTGCCTAGGATTTATAAAGAAGTTGAGAAATTGGGATCACCCTTGCTCATTTTGCCATCCTGGCTTTGTCCCCTGTTCAACATCATTTGTCTTTTCTGAAGACTGAGAGGATAGTATTCACTTTGGGTTTCCCTGGACCAGACCTAGATCTTCCTTGACCTCTACTCATCTTGGACTCATCTACACGTAATGACCCCCTTTCCTTCCCTATTCTCTTTTATTTATATAGCGGAAGAAGCTATTGCACTTTGTTTTAAAATATCCTTAAAAGATTTAGCCCTGGTTGACTTTTCTGGGAAGTCTCACTTCATCTGTCTATGCTTGTTGACTTCTAAGACATGACAGTCTCGTTAGCTCAGTGACAATGAAGAAATTTGTCAGCTATTGCTTCTGGGAAAATCCTTGCCCTACTGTTGTTAGTGGCATTTATTCTCCAATCTGTATCTGGGAAGTTAGTCATGCTACCAGGAATTGTTTCTCTCTGCCACAGACTTCCCTCCACAGCCAAAATTGGTCTCGGGGATCTGTACCAGACTCCCAGCTTGACCCTAATTGAATCCCTTCTACTACCTTTCCCCAAACAGATTCAGCCAGACTATTCAAACATATGAGAACTAGCTGGTTTTCTTTGTTGTTCCTTTGAGGCAAAGCAGTCCTCCTTCAAGTAGACCACTACAACTGGATGCTTTTCTCAGCTGCAGAACAACTACACAAGAAGCTTTTTTTTTGAGAGAGAGATTCCTGGCTACTCTGAGTAGCCTTCCTGGATCACTTAACATGAGTCCATATGGGGACAGCAAAACCCATGTGAAGGCAATGCCCCAGCTTCTCACTCCATGACCACTGATGAAAGGAACCTATTACCAGAATGTTCCTTGCACCATGATCTGTTGAAACAACCTTTTGCCATCTCTCCAGTAGCATCAGCTAGCTCAGGACACAGCGTTAACTTCCTCTGATTATTTTTTTTCTTCCTGTATGTTGCTTCACAAAACCTCTTGTGAAACTCATCCAGCATCTATCGTAAAAGGTGGTAGAATGATATTCACAGGTTCCATAACAATCCCTTCTTTGTAGTCAAAATGCCTGGACTAACCAGGTACAAACCCTTATAACTTCACTACTGTTTTCCCTTGTGACACCAGGTAAAACTTTGGCTGCATAGAATCAGCTTGCACATGTTGGGTTTACCACAGTATACTTTCTAACAATGAAGGTGTCATTGGTGTACTTACCTAAAGTAGGAGAGATCAAATGGAAAGTCTTAGTTGCTTGGCTGACAAAGGTAATGTGGACAAGCCATCTACTTTCCTATAGAATATGGCTTTTCTTTGCTTGGTGATGTAAATACTTAGGATGCTGATTGATCTTAACATGTTATATTCAAGGGACAGCAAGTTCATGGGAAATGCAAAGATGTCTGGGAGTGCGGTGTACAAGCAATGTGAATCTTTTATTACAGCGGTGATGAAAGCCCAGAGAGAATTTTTAATGTCCCTTCATCTGAAGCACTTTCTCCCCTCCTCTGCACATGGTCTGAGAGCTAGTACTTGCACCTGGTCTTTCCATGACCTAATGAATCTGGTCTCAGCATAGTACAGAAATTCTTAAGAAGGGCATAAAAGACACAAACTTTCATGAATTTCTCTTTGTCCTTAACTGTTGCCAGCATCTTCTGAAAATTGCTGATGGCAACTGCACTGTCTACCTGTGTCTATGGGCAGCTGGAAAGTTCCTGTCCTTAAAAACTCATGGGCCATATCCCAACCCAAAGTATTTGCTCTAGGTAGGCTTGTTTTTGTAATACATTCAAATTGCACTCTATTGATTATGGGCGCATGGCTGAAGGTATTGTTATAAAACCTCATGCAGTGCGGCGGTAGAATTTAATTCTCCGCATGTACAAAATTAAGCCCAACCTATGGGCTCATGTGTCGGGTAGCAGCGCAGGAAATCCCCTGAAAGACAGGTGGGATTTTAACGGTCTAGGATTGTATTCATATAGAATTATTTCTAGGTTATATTCTTCTTAGAATGAAGCATTTGGGCTTTAAAAAGGTGGAATAATATAATGGCTAAATGGTTTCAGCCCAGGAAAAACCTCATCTTTCTAGCTTGAGGATTAAAATATTCATGTTTTATGTACAAGCTGCTGATTTCCCAAAAGAGCTACAAAGATTAACCACCCCCTGCTTTTTTTTCCCCTTTTTTCTCTTTTACTTGAACAAGCTGATGTGGCTCAGAAGGCTATGCCTTGCGCGTGGCCATGATGCTTCACACCGAATCGATGCTATTGGCTTTTTTTCAAAAATCATGTTTGTATTCCATACCTGGGGGAGAAACCTTTCACCAGATGGTCACAGTTGCAACATGTTGAGACAAATCAGAAACCTGGCTTATGTTTTTTTTCATTATGCAGTTTCAGGTGTGCTGCTTCAGATGGGGAGTCTCTGTTTCCCACCCCCTGTCTGCAGAGCAGGTGGGCCTGTTCCCATTCCCACTGTGAGAGCTTAGGTTGACAGCTCTCACTGTAGAGCTCAATGCCCCTATCACAATTCCTCAGATCATCCAGGAGCAACTTCCTGCTAATACCACTGGTACTCCAAGTCTGCTTGGAAAAACACGTGGGAGGTGCTTCTCCATAGGTCCTTCCTCAGCTCTGGAAATCCCTCTCTCTTGAGGCCTGTTTGAGCTTGAACATCTGGAAATGCTGTAAGGTTTTCTTATTTGGGCAGGCATTTAGCAAGCTGGGCTAGGCTGGGATACTGAATTTAGAGTTTGTTTCATATTCTGTTGTTAGCTTTTATGTTGTTTCTGTCTTTTGCAGCAAGCCATCCTGAGCCTCTGTTGGGAAGGGTGGCATATGAATCAAATAAATAATGCTTTTAGCTTCAGCAGTCTTAAGACTGATTCCAGCTCTCTACCAGGATGGTGGCTGTCATAAGTGAACTTCAGTGGATTTCCAACACTTAGGATGAGCTGTTATTCTCCAGAAGGAATATATAGCCAATTGAACGGTGTGAGTTTTTTCCCCCTTGTACCTGATCTCTAGAACATGCCAGTCTCTCATAATTACAGAGCATGTAGAGGTTTGTGCTTTTTAGCTCTCAAGGTATCCAGTTCAATTCCTAGGTGCCAGCCAAGATCCTGCTACTTTCCCCCACTCAGAACATTTGCATTCAAAATAGTGATGGAAGAAAGGTTTGGGCAGATCTTCAGTCAATTGAAGCATGAAACAAATCAATTCCTTCACTGTTGTGAGAATCAGTATCTATATATAGGTGTGGTAATAACTAACACAAACTATAGGGGTGTATATATATACTTAGGAGCATAGGAAAGTAGGACTGGAAAGGACTTCATCTAGTCCAACCCTATGCTCAAGGTAGGATCAGCCTTGACTGAACCATCCCAGTAAAGTGTTTGTCCTATTTTTAAAGTTTTCCAGGCAGACTTGAAATTTTTTTGAAGTAGCTGATTCCCGTGCTTGACCACCTTCATAGTCAGAAAGTTCTGCCTCATCTCCAGCTTAAATTTCCTTTCCTGCAGCTGGAAAAGAAAAGTCTATTGATATCCCCCTTGTAATTGCCTTTCAGGCATTTGAAAACTGTTATCAAATGCCCCCTCTCTACCCTTCTAGTCTTCTCTTCTCCAGACTAAATAATCCTATTTTGTATAAAGAGTACTATTATTGGCAGGTAAGCATAGAGGTTGTATTGGTTGCCCAGCTATAGCGTCAATAAAGTTGCTGTGCACTGGAAGTGGCTTCCTCAGTCAAGTTTTTTTAAACAGTTTTGGCAACAAGGGTGGCTCCAAATCACCAATTAGAGGGTTTCTTAAACCCAATCTGGTTAATAGCCACAGGTGGAAGCTGGAGTATTTTGCCCTTTTGATTGGTTGTAATGTCACACCACCAGTCAGTGAGGTAAGATAGCTGCCAGTGACCTCTGCGGGGTTTGTTGTAGTTTAACCCTAATTTGGGATTCTGAACTGGTAGAGAAATAGAAGGATTTGGGTTGGAACAGATCCTATTTGAACTCTTGGTGCTGAGATCCTTTTTCCAGGCCTCTGGCCAGAGGAGGATAAGGTCATTACAAGTAACTAATATATTCTCACTGCTTTTTTCTGATTCATGCTAGTTTACCAGTCAAGGAATGAGGTAGACTGTGACAGTGCCTGCTTTCAGTATGTATTGTCAATTTTTCCTTCTTTGGATGAAAGGCTTTTTAAATCAAAGCAATGCATTTTCAGTGTGGTTCTTTTTACTTCTGCCTGTGACAAAGAAGAGTAATGTCTCCCACCCTGAAGGAGAGGCCTGCTCCAAGGCCATTGAAGAACTGCAGTGTGTCTAGTTGGTAACCCTGATTTTCAACCTCCAACCAGCAAGGAAAATTCTGACAATGAACCGCGTGTATTAACGTTACTTATTGCTCCATAGCCTTTCCTTGATTAATAAAAGGGTCAGAAATTGCTTTTTTAATGTGATGAATTGCCCTGGTGGAATTTCCCCTTCATCGTCTGAACAAAGGAGAGAAGGATGGAGTCAGTGTTTTGTCTGTATGAAAGAAAATACTTTGCTGTTATGCACAGATTCAGGAGGTGAAATTGAGACATGCCAGGAAACGCCTTCTACTGAGAGGAGAAGATAGGGGTCGGAGAGGAAAAAAGGAACAAGTTGATGGTGGGTGTTAAGGACGGGGATATTAGATGCATACATGTTAAGGCCACAGGGACTCCTTGTGATGATCTCCTTTGACCTGCTGCATAATACAGGCCAAAAATGAAGAAGAGGGCCAGTGTGGTAGACTGTGTAATGACACAGATGCTAAGAACAAGCCAGAAGGGGCAAAGGAGATTTGTAGGCTAATATAGAATGGCTCATTGGATTAGGGAGCAAGCCAGGCTCCCTAACCTAGCCAAATCCAACCTGCCAAAAGGATTCTCTTAAAATAAACAGACAAGGCCAGTCTCCTGTTGGCTTCCCTGGGGCTTTGGTTCTGAAAAGAGGCCTTCAGAGAGCAGGAGCTGTAATTCTCTGGCATCATCATCCTATTTAGTTCTTGCAAAACATGCAAGTCCCTTGATCAAGACGTGTGGCAGGTTAGTCGCAGTCTGGAAACGTGTGCACACAGAGGCTGAGATCTTATCTTTGTCTCCTTGTTCATGCTTTGCCAGAAACATCACACTATAAAATAGCTCAGATATGTTTTGAAGTAAAGGTGGTAGGGAGGTCTGGTTCCTTTGCTCAGGTTATTTGTCAGTGGCAGATTTGTCATTGATATTTAAGTTGAGAGACTTGGAAGGCAGCCTTGGAAGAGCCTTGGAGCTCATTGCTGTGGTTGGGGGACTGATGGGTAAATGCCACATTGAGAAACGATGGAGAAAGATGGATCTGATTTGCAAAGCACGGTTGAGTGAGTGCCTGAGCTGCTGTAACCCAGAGTCTGGGAATCCCATGTCACGCATGGGAAGGAGGCAAAAATTGGGGTTTTTTTACCCTAAAATCTGGGAAGACCCTGAGTCATGAAGCTGTTCTAGGACATGACCAGATTAGAGTCTGGGCTGTCATTATTCTCAGAGTCAATGACTTTCTTGATGTGTTAGACATGTTTTGTCTGCTTTGTGGACAAGTGGGAAGGGGCTGGCCTTTTCAGTGTCTGTACAGTTATAAATAGGGTGCAAAAAGAGCAACTCCTTCAGTTCAGTTGTTATCAGTCTCCTCGTGGGGTCAAAGGCCCAGGAGATGGTCAGTCACCTGGGTTAGGTCATTACCCAGTCCAGCTAGAAACAAGGGTGTCAAACCACTGCAAATGAAGTTTTCCAGGCTAAATTGCACACCCTCTTACTCAGGCAGGCCTTGATATTTCACAGCATTTTTATGCCTAGAAAAACTATTTTAGGTCACTTGTGCAAAGGCTTATCAGCAGTTGGAAGCAGCAACAACAGAAGTCCCTACCTCACTGTCTAGATGCATAGATAAGAAAGCCAAGTAACCACTTTGTAAAGCACCCACAAAACAAATTTCTCTGCACCATGTGTGGCACATCCAGAACCTGTTTTATTAGCACATATGGAAGATGAGTGGTGCGACTCACTCATGGCTTTCCCACCCATGGGTAATCCATCCATCCCAGCTTCATGCCAAATGAACCTTTGTGCAGCAGTACTTGGTGTTCTCTCACTCTATATAATTACAGCTGTTTCTTTATTATCATTCATTTCTCTTGCGCATACAAGCACCTGAATAAGCACATAATTAGGAAGCAGTATATGCTGGCAGAACAATCAATTTGGATGGATTAATAATGGATCTGAGTATACATTATATTCATTCACTTGTGTCTCAGGCTTGCTGTAAATGGCATAGTATATAAAGACATTTGTGACGCTTGGTAACCGGCCTTCAAGCCAACTCATTAATTAAAAGAAAATAATTCTTTATGTAATCAGGAGGACACTATCAAGTACTTCTTTATTGAACAATTTCGTTTTTTTTAAGGACTAAAAATTAATTGCTAGAAATACTCCCTTGGGAACTGGAAGTTAAAGGGCCAGGTTATTGTCCTGTGCACCTGTTCAGGGGAATAAGGAAAAGTGTGTGTGTGTGTGTGTGTGTGTGTGTGTGTGTGTGTACTGTGCTCTCCTGCACCAACTACCTTTATTGTGAGATGCTGCTTTGTTCATCCAACATGGGAGTGGGAAAAGACAGAGAATGGATGGAGCCTTGACTCTTTCTTGTCCTGTGTCCCATAAGCAGGGCTTATGGAAACTACAGATAGATAAAATCTACCTAGGAGTACTGGGAGTCAGCTAGCAGTATATATAGATTTCCATATGAGGTATTAATTGCTAAATACCATGCTAACCAGAGACAGTCTTAGGGGAGGTGTTGAGCTATTCAGGTGTTTTTCATATCCCAAATCTCTCTCTCTCTTTTTTTAGGCAACTGGAAATCTAAAACAGCCCTTTTCCATTTCAAATCAGGAGATTCATCAGCATTGACTGTTACCCTTTCACAAACTGGCCTCTTCAGTCAAAAATTTCAGCTGTAAAATTCATGACTGGCTTGAATGCCAACCATACTCTTCAAGCAGTTAGTTTGATGCCTGTGGGTTCTTGAACCTACTTGTTAATGGAAGCCTGGCATAACACACAGGCATTTCTTGGTGTGTGTTCATTGAATGCATGCTGCTGGGAAGTGCTAGACTGAAAGCCTTGAAGGCTGCTGCCCTTTACCTACAAAACTGGTAGCAGCTGTATAAGCATTTCAAGAGTACCTCTCACACCTGACTGGTGGGACCATCGCTTGTAACTGAGTCATTTCTGTCCATCACAGTCCGCATCCCAGGGCTGAGTGCCATAGCATGTAGAATTGTTGCCCTTGTGCACACACTAGTGCCCTGCCCTTTGCAGAAGGGGGAACTCATTGTGGCCCCCTCTCCCCATGCGCTGGATGGTTTTGTGCCAGCTTCAGTGTAATCTGTAACCTGTGCTAACCAGCCAGTGCCTTGGACTATCTGACCATTGACCTGGAGCCGTACTTTTAGCAGGTTCCATGCTTACCAGGATTGTTCATGCTCTGGAGAAAATCTCTTCAGGCAGCTGGTTTCCATTTGGCCTTAGGCAACCAGGGGGAAGCAAAAGGCAGGAGCCTGTGGAAAGACTCTTGCCCTGAAGCTTAGAGAGTACTTTGATTTCCAGGAGGTGACAAAGACTCTTAATAAAGATCTAGAGCTGTTACATCATTAAGGCTTCTCTAAAGTGTTTTCCAAAGCAGGTAGGCATTGCTGTGTCTCAGATATCTGGGAACCTAGACTTGATGTACTCAACATCTGCAGCTGCAGCCAAGCAAGCTTGTCTACGTGGGTAATTACAGCTCTTATCCAGAATGCAGCTGGCATGGGGCAGTTCCTGAGATCTGTGAGCTGCCTGCATTGCAGATGTTTCACCTTCCTGGCCAGAGCTGTGAGGAATGCTCCAAGTGCCAGTAGTGTCCACAGGTCTGCCAAAACTTATTCTTGAAAAGCGTCACACATTAGGATCTACTCCAATGATCAGGATGGAAGAGTTTTCCTCTACCTTTCATTCCCCATCATGACTTCATTTTAATACCTCTTGTGGACAGCACCCTTTGGACAGATCTTTGATGCCAGCAGAAGACCAGAACACCCAGCTTAGCTTTGGGAAGAAAAAACCTTGATCTTTTAGTTCAGTGATTCTCAACTAGGGGCATGGGTCACCCTGTGGTGCCATGAGAGCCTTTGAAGGGTGCCACAGGAAGTGTGAGGAGATAAGCAGATAAAGGCAGGCTCCAGCGCAAGGTATGAGGAGAGATAAGCAGATAAGGACAGCTCTCCCTGCCTGGCCATTCCCCTGCCCCCACTGCCTGGCCCTTCTGCAAGGAGGTAAGCACTGTAATAAATAAAGTAGCTTTGAAATGGGATGCTGCTCATTTCACAAAGGATGCCTTGAACCTGAAGGGTTTGAGAAGCACTCATCTAGTCTCTAGGTAAGAGTATCATGAGTTCTCATGCCATTGTGCAGCATGGCGTTGTCTTCTGCCCAGTTACATCAGGGATGTCAAAAGGCGACTTGACTGGAAAATGTGGTAGGAAGACATCCATATTATGGCTCTAAAGTACCAGGTGTGAAGAATAAAGGAAAGGGTCTTTCAGGTTCAGTGTTTCTTGCAAGTGAGCTCCATCCCCCCGGATGGTGAACCACCAGCAATATTTCTCGGAGTCCCCTGTACATGGCTGGAGAAGGAGGAATTGAGAGTTTGGTAACCTTGCAGCTGGCAGATGTACGTTATTAGCAAAAAAGCTCATAGCATGCACTTGCCCCAGCTGTCATTTCTGGCAGAGGGGCTCTCTCTGAGATGCCTGGACTCAGTGTAATTACACAAGTTTGCTTTACGGGTCTCATCAAATTAAGCTCTGATTTACTCTCCTGATGCCTGGGCTCCAGTTCCAGTTTCAGTAAACTTTATTTGGATCTCAGTTTAAGGACATACTATCATAATTATGGTCTGGCACAATGGACTGGGGGTTAAATGGAGTGTGTAGGAGGGGAAACCTTTTGGGCTAAGATAATATACTTCTTTCTTTCTGAATGAAAGAAGAAAGAGACTTTTGCTTGCTTCTCAGAAAAGGCAGGGAGCCCAAGCCCAACAGCCCCCGCACTCCCAGGTCCCAGATAACTTGGGAGCTGTTCTCTTCTTTATGTGTCACCAATCTGGTCAGGACACATCTGTGGAATTGGTTTTCAGTCTCATGTTCAGCTTTTGTGTTCCTGTGAGTAGTGGTGATTTCCACTGCATCTCTCCATTGCTGCCCTTCTACCATGTGTCCCTTCAGCATCTTTTCTAGGTGATTTCATTCTCACTCACCAAGCTCAGCTTTACCGACCCAACCTATCTTGTCAGCTTTTCTTCAGTCACTATTGACAATGCCACCATCCTCTCTAACCTATGTTATCTCTTCCCCAGTCCCAACTTAATCAAGTTCTCACTAAATGTTCCTTCTTCCCTTCCAAAACATCTCTTGCCTGTTCTCATTTCCTTTCTGTCCTTCATGAGCCCAATCCAAAATACAATGGGAAACTTTCCATTGACTTCCATAGGCTTTGAATCAGGTCCTTAACCCTGGCCCCTGATAAATGTTCAGCCTTTTGTTCCCTTTCCCACTGACTGCAGCAGTTTCCTTTCTGCCCTTTACTGTCTACTGCACACAGTGCAACGAAGATCATCTGGAGTACTGTGTCCAGTTTTGGGCCCCACATCTCAAGAAAAATGTGGCCAGTTTAGAAAGAGTCCAGAGAATAATTAAAGACTCAGGAAATTTGATTTCTGAGGAAATGATGGAAGAGCTAGACAGACAGACACTTAGCTGGGATGGCATATTTAGGGCTGATTGTGCCTTGAGGAAGGGGCTGGGCTACATGACCTCATGAGGTCCCTTCCAGCCCTACTTTCCTGTGACCCTATGGGCAATGGAAAGATCCCCATTGCCCCTTCCTTACTTTCAAGTCAGTCCCTTCCTTGGTTGCTTTCTACCTCTTGTGCCTAAATTCAAGTTCCTGAGCCTTCCCTTCCAAACACTTCAGGAACTCCTCTGACAAAATTTCTTCTCAGTTCCTCTCAGTGCCCTGGGCCTTGTCTCCAAGCCACTCTTACCATGCCCTTCTGCTTTCAGCTTTGTGCCTTATTTCATGATAGTGTTAGAATCATTGTAGCCATGATGGTTCAGGAATTATGGGTGATATCTTTGATTGAACCAACTGCATAGTTGGGATAGAGTTAGACAAGCTTTCAAATACAGGACATTTTTCAGGTCATCAGATGGTGGCTTCTGCAGGTCACCTCAAGAAGAATATTTTGCATTTGAAAGCATGTCTAACTCTATCCCAACTATGCAGTTGGTCCAATCAAAGATATCATCCAAATACATTCTTTTTGTGTTCTTTCATGGTACCATTTAAGCCTGGAACACTACCCAGATGCCCATGGATCAAATGTGCCCCATCTCCCTCAGATCCTCCTTAAAATATTGGAGGTCTTCTGAACTGATTTCCTTGTTGGTGATGCCTCCATAATTTGCTCCACTGTAACACATTCTGGGCATGAACATTGTGCTGTAAATGTTTGTATTAGAAGGTGGGAGGACTTTTGTACTGTACGGTTTGACAGCGGATGCTCTACAGCTCATAATCCTTCGATGGCTCAAGTCCTGCTGAGTCCTTGCTTTTAGTTGTGCAGACAGGCTGAGAAATGACATGCCTGAGGCCAAATCTTCAGCTGCCGTGAATCAGTGTTGCTCCACTGAAATCAATCAACAGATTGATGCTGACATCCTCAAGGGATCTGTCTTCCACATGGGAAGAGCAAGGGTTTGTGTACCCTGCATTCCAAGCTAGCTAGGCTGGCTGCTAGTATGAGTCGAGCTGTGGCAGCATAGACTACTGTAACTGGCTTCTCATGTCAGGGTTTTGCATGCTGTGCTGTAGACGTAGACTAGCCAGCTAGGTGTGTTTACACACTGTGCTGCATCTACTGCAGTGTGGCCATTCCCTGGGAGAGGATAATATTTCTAAGGTAAAGTCCATGAAAATCAACCCCCCCCAAACCAAAACAAAACAGAACAAAAAACCCCCCAAACAAACAACAAACCCTTAAAGCTGGGATTTTCAAAGTTTGGCATCTAATTCTTATTGGAAAATCAATTGCACTGGGTTACCTGATTTCCTAAGAAAGGCCAAATCTAGAGAAATAAACTGCCTCCATGCTGCTATGTATTGTGCTTGGGGAGAGGAGAGGGCTGGAGAGAAGCAAGCTGTAAAGCAGATGGATCCTGGTGAAGCACTGTACCTATCGTCAGTAATTGGACTCTATTTCACTCTAAGGAACTGCAGCATTCGGTTCCTTTCTTATCCCGACTGCTGGCTGCTGCAGTGGTATCTCACCTTCAAGTGCTCTCATCAAGAGGCAGTTCAGAGGGCGGTGTGCCTGTGATTGCGTATGGAATGGTAATCGCTGCAAGGTGGAATTCAGTTATCGGGGTCATTGGGGCGCAAGATGTCATTTCATGGGTTTATTTTCCAATTTATCAAGGAATAGGCCTTTCATATGATGCCAGCAAGGAGGTAATTTTAGACACAAACAGTATCAGAAGTGTATGAACGTGGTCAACAGGGCTAAGAAATGAATCCTCCAGTTATCCACAGATCTACTCATGAAACAGAAAGGCAACCTATACAACATTATACTGGTATCAAGTCTAGCACCTGATTATACTAGCTCCTACAAATGCACATAGCAAGAGGCAGTTCTGGTTTTTCAGATCAAATAGAGCCACAGAGCAGTATCACTATTGTGCAGAGAGAGAGAGATGATGGGCCCAGTGACAGGAAAGAACTTGCCTAAAATCACAGAGGAAGCAAATCCAGGAGCTGAACTCCACTCCTACAAGACCTACAACACTGCCTTAACCATAAGGCTGTTCGTTCCTTTGAGTGTTCTCAGCTGCCACGTTCCTCCCTAGAGGTGGCTGCGTTGCAAACCATGCAGTTGCATGCTGTTCAAAGCCCTAGAGACTGAATGGGGTTCTGTGGTTTTACTATATGAGTTGTTTTTGCAACACTGACCTGATACTGAGATGGAGGGATTTATGTTGGTATGCATTTTGGCTACAGAGCTTACTGCATTATGTTTTGATGTCCATGTCAACTTGGGTTGGCTGGAAGTGTGTCCTGTAGCAAGAGTGGGGAGAGTGGAGCAAAGATGCCCAGTGAAATTTAAGTGCTGACAAGTAGAGTACTGCAGTGCAGGGGTGAATGAAGCTTAACTTCTGGCCTACAGGGACAGACAGACACATAAGGGACTGAGATACAAGTGGCCTCTTTCAGGCATTATTTGGGCACCATGCTTAGTCCACTGGAGGGAATATGGTGAAGTATGGCCTTGTTACACCCACCAGTGACTCAGGGAGGGATACTTGCTTGAAGGGAGTGGTTAATGACCTTACAAGCTTATCCTGCTGGGACTTGGGGGTCTTTGAGAGGAGACCTTAAACAGCCAGGGCCCTTTCTGCTTGTGCAGACCCCATGGCAGCTCGGTGTCAATGGTATATTACTCTTCAGATCCAGCATCCTTATTGCTGTGTTCTGAAACAAGCCATTTGCTCCAAACCTTAGTGTGTGTATATATGTATGTGCGCGCGTGTGCGTGCACATGCATATTTCTCTTGTAGGTTCACTTGAAAGATGAGCTTGCTAATGGCAGGTTAGGTGGGAGGGAGGCTCTGCCACAGATTTCAATATTCTAGTTACTTTTATTACCACTGCTTCCCTGGAACTGAATAAATATGTAAAATGGCCCTTTGCCTACCAGGACTCTTGCATCCTGTCTCTGGAAAGTGGCCTGGCACCCACATTGGAGACGGCTGAGGGTGAAGGCATTTCTCTGACATGCAAGGGAGAGGCAGGCAGGGCTGGGTCAGGTGTGGACAGGGGATAAGGCCCTGGGCTGTCATTTCTGTGTGGGGTTCAGAGAAAGGAGGTGATCTTGGAGGGCTGGGACTCTTGTGGAGCTGGGGCTGCACCTCATGTTGCAGGGATTAGCACAGGGGTGGGCAAAGTGTGGGCTGCGGGCTGGATCCGGCTCATGGCCGACTCCATTTCCCAGCAGCCCCAGTTTCCATGGAGATCGGCCCAGGCAGCACTGGGAGACTGGCCCAAGACATGGCTGGGTAGGGAGCTGCTCTGGGGCGGGGCTGGGATCTTGCTGCAGTGGCAGCGTGGGCCAGAGCTGCGATCCGCTGCCTGCACGCCACAGGCAGATAGCAAGTGGCTGGGACCAGGTGCTGTCTCTTTGGGATCCGTGAGATGCATACTCAAGCCAGCTGAAAGGAGTCCAGAGGAATTGCCAGCAGTTGTTACACCCTGGGCAGCAGCAGTGGCCAGGCCAGCTGTGGTGGTTGGTATCTATCTTTCACTCCCCTCATTACCTGACTGGAGGACTTTACTTGCCTGCAGTAGGTTTTGGAATATGTTGCAGGTGTATGTACAGCTCCTAGCACACTGGAGTCCCGATTTCCATTCCAGGCTCCAGACATGGTAGCAGCCTTCAGATGTGTCAAAGGTCACCTCAAAGATGAAAACTGTAAACTATTCTCTGTGTCCAATGGGGATGGGACAAGCAGTAAGAAAGTGATATTGCAACAAGGGAGATTTAAACTGAGCATCACTAAAAACTTCCTCCCTGTGAAGCTAGTGGTGTGCTGGAATAGGTGACCTGGAAAGGTTGCAGAATCACTGTCCTTGATGGCTTTTGAAGGGCACACTAGACAAATAGCTGTCATAAATGGTTTAGGTGTAGATGGTTCTGCCCTGGGGTGGGGAGATGGACTGGGTGACCTCTCACCATCCCTTCCATCCATATTTTCTATGGTCCTATGATTTTATCCTAAAAACCCCTCTCAGTGCAATGCATGTCTCAGTGGCTGAGTTTAGTTAACCCAAGCTGGGTGATGTTTTACTTTCCAGCAGCGTTATGAGAACTTCCAAGCCACAGACTAGATCTTGCCAACAAAGCAGAGAGCAGGGCAAGCCATGCCTGCAGTCCTGTATTCTGTATGTGTCTCACTATGGCCCACATATCACGTGCTTGGTTTTGCACCTGAATGGGATGACACACGTGCTGAGAGTTAAGCATATGTTTGGGGACTCGGCTCAGTCCCTCATAGTATCCCTTTAGTGCATGCATGAACTTCCCAAATGGAGACTTGGAAAGACAAGCCCTCAGATTGGCTCCTGTTGTTCAACCATGGGCACACAAGAAGGATGCAACCCAGGCACTCAAAAAGGGAGGCTGAGTTTGGGAAAACGTGCTGCCAAAGGCCCCTCAGCGTTAAATGAATTCCAACCTGTGTGAATCCCTGAAAGGGAAAGGTACAGAGAAAGACAACCAAAAGGACCAGGGGCCTGAAGCAGTAGCTAGACCTTGAGAGACTAAAAAGGCTAGGACTCTTCAGTTTGAAAAGGATATGGTTGATGGGGGATATGATAGAGGTCTATAAAATCATGAAGGGTGTGGACCAAGTGAACTGGGAACTACCGTATTGCTTACCAAGTCCCAGAATACTAGAACTGGGGGGCACCTGATGAAATTAGTAGGTGACAGGTTTAAAACTAACAAGAGAAAGTACTTTTTAATGTAATGTGTAGTTAACTTACGGAATTCATTGCCACAGGAAGTTGTGGAGGCAGATAGCATAGCTAGGTTTAAAAAGGGACTGGATAGTCTTGAATGATAGATCTGTTAATGGCTATTGAACAGAATGGTTGGAGGTATTTCCTGTGGCATCTCAAACCCAATAAATGAGGGATGCCAAGGAGGGTATTGAATGGGGGATAGATCACTCTAGAGATACCCATATTTGATGCTCTTGTATAGCCCCCGTGCTCCTGTGGGACGCTCCATGCGCCCCAACACCGCAGCGTTCAGGAGCTGCGCCGCTACCTTAAGGTATGTAGAAAAAACATTTAAAGTGTGTCTACGTCCAAATCTCCAAATCTTTCCAAATTGATTTGGAGGGATTAAAGGGTCCTTGGATTCGTTTCGGATTCAAAGATTCGGCCACCAAATTGGGCCGAATCTCTGAATCCGAATCGAATCAGGAACCAAAGCTTCACACAGCCCTAGCATCTATTTCTGCCACCATTGGAGGCAGGATACTAGGCTAGATGGACCATTAGTTTGACCCAGACACTTCTTAAATTCTTATTTTAAGGAAACCATTGACTGCCTCAAGGAAAAAAAAAAGATCTGGTTTCGGGGACTGATCCTCTGATTCCTGACATTGGTGCTGATCATAGATAAGCCAAGTGAAAGCAAACGAGTTTAACTCATAAGTTAAAGACAGATCAAGCTCAGACCCTTCTCATAGTCCCCATCCTCAGCAAAACTACAGTCAGGTGCAGGACTAGGTTTTCACTTTGCCTTCCCTCTTACAGTACTGTCAACTCGTATGATATTATCAGGAATCTTGCAATACGTGGTACATTCTTAAAGTGCCTGCTCCTGAAATCCAGTGATGATAGGAGAAGCTCAAGTTCCCTTTAAATAATGATTCCCTTCTAACTGAATCCCAAGGTGTCCAAAACCAGAAGGCAAATAAAACAGGTGCAGAATTTGTTTAAGCTTAAAAACAAATGCTTTCTAGAGACCATCTCGTGATTTGGGCGTTGGGACGTTTTTAAATGCTTGGCTTGGACATCATTGTTATTACAAGTTGAGAAGTTAGCTTCTCTCTTACATATGTGCATAAGGAACAGCTCTGCTGAATCCACTAGAGTTGTGTTGACGTCACTGCGTAGGAGACCAAGAATCGTTCCTTTATTGAAAATTGGAGTCGACGCACACAGCCCCCGTGAATACCAGTCTAGAAGGACATTAAACTTTTATGTCTGTATTTATGTATTAAACATGTACAAATTGGCAGCTCTGTATTAGCAATAATTTCTGAAAGAGATAAATTATTCATATGGCAACTGCATATGTTCGAGCAAATTAACTACACGGGGCTTTTTTGGCTATTAGCAAAGCAGAGCATTACTTTAAGCCCCAGGACAACCACGAATGGAATTTTTACAGTTGGAAATTGCTGCAAGTATGTTTGTGAGCATTCATCATGGGGGGTCAGATCGTTTGTCACAAGCAAAATTCAGCCCTCTGCAGAGAATCAAAATAAGGTCAAGCAAGTGCTGAAATCCTGTGGACAATCCTGCTGCACAGAGGACACTGGCCCACTCCCACTGCCCCAGGCCTCCTTTCTGAGCTGGGAAAGACAGGATACTAGGCCAAAGGGATCTATGGGTTGATCCAGTTTGGCACTTCATGTTCTAAACTGTTCATGAATCCCTACATGGTCCTAAATTTTAGGGATAGCAACAACTGATCTGAATTGCTTTCCCAGAGTGTGCGTCATAATTTATTCACTCCCGGTTATTCGCTTTGCCACTTGTTATTCTCCAGTAGGAAAAATCTCAGCGCTGCAATAAGACGATGTCAACAAGAACCTGTGATTTAAGCAGGTGCTAGATTAGAACCTTAAACCTTGAAGCTTGGTCCCATCCCCAGTCCTCCCAAGTGATGGGCCTGAGCTGCCAAGTTTGTATTAGGATCAGAGCTTGCCCAAAATCTCAGGTGAAATGTTCAGGTCCCAATTTTGCTGTTTCTCAATCTCAACAATCTCCACTGACTTCAGGAGATGCTTCCCATCCTCTGCAACCACAGGACAAATCCCCAGGGCTTTGGTTAGGGGCCCGTTTTTGCTGATTGCCAGAGAATGATACTTAAAAAATAAGATACCTCTGAAAAGGGAAGAGTATCCCGTCACTGACTCTGTGCATCACTTTTTCTCTAAGAGACAAGATCTCCCCAAGGATTGGATTATTTCACCTCTCTCCATACTCCTGTAATAAAAAGTGCGCTGCAATGTAAATGGAAACAGAGGAGTAGAAGCCGTTTGAAAACACTGCTAGTAAATTGAAGTTTTGCCTTATTTGCCGAGATAATTTAGTGTAATTCGCTGCTAATGAATTAATGCACCACTTCTTGTTCATTATAGCTTTCCTAATTTGATTGGAACTCTAAGTGCTATCTAACTTCATTACCAGCAAATATTAATGCAATAAAGCTGGCTTTGGTAGAGCCCAGCATTCTCAGTGAATTCTGGCTGGGGTCTCTGCTAGGCTGCTGGCAGAGATATTGCTGTCTTCTGTCCCAGCACCCAGCAATGTGAAGATCCTGGGAGTCCTACAGCAGTGCAGATGGTGATGACTGGCTGAAGGGGGTGTTGTTTAATAATATCTGCAGATATGATTTTCAAGATCTTGCACTTCAATCCAGCCCTCTTCAAAAGCACTGAAGGGCACAACACTGGAGAATGGAGTCCCCTGTTCATCTAGGTATTGCTCAGTTTTGTTTCAGTCACCTTTTGCTGAGGGAATGCCCTGTAGAGGGTGCTGATGTTCAGGCTATGTGGGAACCAAGTCCTGCCCCTCATTCACACACTGTGACCCTTTTTCACCACTGGTGGCATCCAAAGGCCTAAAATGAGCATAAATGACCTTCCCAATAAGCCAGGTGTGCTAAATTACATTCATGCTCACATTATGGCTCCTTTAAGACAGCCAGTGACAAAAAGGGACCTTGGGAGTTGTCTGCAAATGAAAGTTGCTTTTAACTAAGGTTGAGTATGACTTTGAAGTGAGGTAGCTATTCCTAAACAATTCAATGTGTGGACACTCATACTCTTGAATAACAAGGTGCAGATCAGTGCAGCATAAATGAGAACTAGGTCCCAAAAGTGAATAGAATATAATTGCCATATATAAAGATGCATCTTCATCTGATAGCTGTGTCCCAGTATCGCCATGGGCAATAATAATAAGACCCAAACCCCCTTATGAGTTCAGTCCCACCACTGGAGGATAGGGCTCTGGTTCCAGCTAGGTAAAGCTGGCTCTTTAGCTCATGCTTAGTTCTGCAGGTCCTTCTGGTTTAGTTCTCAGCCAAGATGGCAGCCATCTCATGGACAGCTCTAGCCAACGTGAGCAAGAAGCCACAAGCTCTTCAGCTCTATGTTGGGGTAGCTGCTTCTGGAGCCTCAGACTGCAGCAGTATACACCATTTGCAAGGCAGGCCAGTGTGTGGCCATGCTAAAACACCCCCACTGGAAATGGTATTGCTGTGCAAATCTGGATAAGGCAATGGGTCTCAATGGTTGGGCCATGGAGGTGCTATGGATGAGCTGCAATGGTGGCTACAAGGGGCAGGGGAAGGATGTGCTGGCTGACCCCCACTCCCTGAATGTTCCTGCTGCCTCGCTGCTCCATGTGTGCTGCCACTGGTATTGGAAGCAGCAGAGCCATGTTCACACAGCATTGGAAACGGGATTTATAACCTCTGCTGCATCATAAATCCAACTAATCCAGGTTCAGTGCAGTGTGAACACAGTTCTGCAGTTTATGGTTTTGGGGGTAGTGTGCACAGAGCATCCTAGTACAGGGAATGTTTCTGAAGGAAAGAGGTGATGCATGAGTGAGGTGGGTCATGGGGCTGTGCAAAGGGCTGGTTGGGGTAGAGAGAGCTCAAAAAAGGGGCTGAAAGTAGGCAGTGGGAATGAAAAAGCTTACGTAAAGATGACCTTAAGGGCTTTAGCTGAGGTTCCCCTTAACCATTTAATCTCCTTAACCATTTCTCCTCGAAACACGCCTATTAGAGAGTTCCTAATATTCTATGCTGTCTGTAGACAGACAACCAGAGGGACTAAAGCCCAAGTGGGAGGGACATCCCAGGGGACTAAGGACCACTACCCAGGAAAAAGCTTATCTGCTCAATGATTACTTTGCGTTGGTTTTCCAGCAGCCCAAGGGGATCATCTTGCCTGACAGGACACAGGACTACCAGGGTAAGAGCGATCACACACCTATAATTGGCAAAGTTCTTGTGAGGGAACAGCTCTTGAGAGTCTGGACACCCACAAGTCAGCTAGCCCACACTGGAATGCACCCAAGAGTGCTAAAAGAGTTGACTGACATCATAGCACAAACAATGGCAAGGATATTTGAGAACTCGTGGCATTTAGGAGAGGTCCCAGAAGATTGGAAGAGGTGCCTATCTTCAAGAAAGGAAGGATGGAAGACCCAGGGGACTACAGGCCAATCAGTTTGACCTCAATCCCTGGAAAGATCTTGGAAAAAATGATCAAAGAATCCATCAACAACAAGCTAACAGAAGGCAACATTCTGAGAGCTAGCCAACATGGCTTCGTTGTGGGTAGATCTTGCCTGACCAACCTCATTTCCTTCCATGACCAGGTGACACATCACCTGGACAAGGGAGAAGAGGTTGATGTCATATATTTGGATTTCAAAAAAGCCTTTGACTTGGTCTCCCATGATGTCTTCATGGTAAAATTGGGCAACTGCAGCCTCGGCAACCTTATGGTCCGATGGCTGGGGAACTGGCTCTGTGGTCAGAACCAAAGAGTGACAGTTGATGGAATTGAGTCAACATGGCGCATGGTGACCAGTGGCATCTCCCAGGGCCCAGTACTTGGACCAGTACTTTTTAATATATTCATAAGTGATTTGGATTTGGGTGTCAAAAGTGGACTGGCTAAATTCGCAGATGACACCAAATTATGGGGAAGCATGGCCACGCTAAGGGATAGGCTGGCAATTCAGGTCAACCTGGACAGGCTCGCAAGGTGGGCAGTTCAAAACCTAATGACACTCAGCATGAAGAAATGCAAGTTGCTCCACCTTGGGAGAAAAACCCCACATCATCATACTTATAGGCTCGGTAGTGCTACATTCACTAGCACCATGACCAAAAGAGACTTGGAGGTCATGACTGATCACAAGATGAACACGAGCCACCAATGTGATGGTAAAGCAAATACAACTCTGGCTTGCATATACTGATGTATCTTATGCAAGACCCAAGAAGTCATTCTCCCACTTTACTTGGCCTTGGTGAGGCTGCATCCAGTTCTGGGCTCTGAACTGCAGAAACGACATGGAGAAGCTTGAGAGAGTCCAGAGGAGAGCCACGTGCATGCACCTACTTTGGATACCTGCAAGAAACACCTGGATGCTTATCTTGCTGGGGTCATCTGACTGGCTAGCAGGGATCTGAATCTACATCTCTGGCTTCTCAGCAAACCACTGTAATATTCAGGTCATGGGGCAGGCATTGCCCAGAGCTCATTCCACCCTTTCTCTTGAAGGAAACCCACTAGGCAGCCATGCTAGGAAGGTATGTAGGGCCAGAAGGTGAACAGGCCAGAGGGAGTATGGCTTAGTGAGGCAGGAGTTACCTTAGAACAGTGGTGGCCCTGGATTCTACCTTGGCTCCTGCCTCCACTGGTGTTTCTGCATTTCATACACATGGGATAAAGACGCTACTGGGATAGTTTCCGACCAGTAGGAGAAGAGTCCCAGGGAACGCAGGGCCCGCCTCGTCTGGAGGAATCCATGTCACTGAGACTTGTAGCCTTTAACTTGGTGGTTTCCTCCTTCTGACCACATACCACTTTCCTCTTTGGCAGACTAGAATCTGAACCTTCCCACCTTGGGCAAGTGTCCTAACTACAAGGCTACTGGGCAAAAAGGGTGGCAGGCTAGCCACCTCTCCCACCCCTTTCTGGGACTTGCACAGAGTTTATATACCTACTTGGATAGGATTGCTACAGCTGGCTGGAGCAGATCCTTTGGAGCATGTTCAGAAGAACCCAGTGCATCCTACGGGATGGGTTGGCTGCAGAAGTAGGAGCTAAATCCTTGTCAGGGACTCAATATTCCAGTCATACTACCTTTTACCACATAAGTACTACTAACTCGCTTTTGGGTGGGGTGGGGGGGTGTGAATTTGGACTTAAATGACTTGCTCAAGATCACACAGGAAATCTGGCAGAGAATGGATTTAAACTCACATCTCTAGAGTCCTAGATAAGGGCTTAACCACTGAGCCACCCTTCCTTTTTAGAAGCCCTAGCAAATAGAAGTGAACCACCCAGGCATCTTACACAATGAGCACTCCTGTAATGTTTCCATCACTGCACACAGACAGGTCCTGAGCACTTAGCATTATTATTCTGTTTCATCAGAAAAGCCCCTGATGCCTCTGGCCAATTATGCCACGACACACAAGAAGGAACTATCCATCCATCCCTGCTCCCTGCCCACACCAAGCATCTGTCTGAAGCAAGAGGTTTAATTAAGCGATAATATCATTGCACCTCTGTTCTATGAAGCTATAATCCAATTCTCAAGTGGATAAACTACAGGGCCAAAGGCAGAGTAGTTTATCACAACAAGGGAATTGGATTATTGCTGAGCAAAACAGAGGGCCAATGTTATTATCACCATTAGAATTCCAGGGTGATCTGTCTCTTCATTTAGGCCTTCATTTGCTGCCAGGGTCAGGAAGAGAGATGCTTTATTCTTCATTAGCTGGCTGTAGAATGAAGGGTAGGGTGGGGATGAGGCCTTTCAGAGCCATGGGCTCGAACAACCTAGCTTGGGTCTGAGTCAGGCCAGTGTCCCAATCCAGCTGCCTTCACTGCTGCTGCCTCACTTTTCCCTGTGCCCACTTGTGGCATGAGTCCAGCTACTCAGCCCCAGTGCAGTTCCTCACACCCAGCCCTGGTGGGAGTACAAGTGAAGCCCCCCACTACCAGAATGCCACTGAAGCAGCATCTCACCAAAGCCCCCTGGCTTCATGGGCTGGTCCAGTGGGTCAGCAGCCCAGATCGGGCCTGTGGGTTGTATGTTGACAACACTTGCCTTTAAGGATGAACAAGATGATTCAGATTTCACATGATTCATTTGTATGCCAAATAGTAACACTGTCCCTAGATCCACCCATCTCTTTGAGGGTGTGCAAAGTCCAGATGTGGATCTGATGTCTTTCCAGTATTCTCACTGGATGAGACGGTCAGCTTATAGCCCAGCATGCATGGCTTATGGCTCCAGTTCATCACCTGCATAGTTGATGGGATTTAAACACATGCGCCAAAGGGCTGTTCTGATTAATATGTGCCCATGTATTGCCTTTGGGGACATTTCAGCTTGCCTCTGCTCCTGCTACAGCTTGAGTTTCCATAAATATATCACATTCATTGGTAGCAGAATCAGATACTGTGCTGAGCCTGCTTTTCCAGACAGTCAGTGTAACTGGCCATGACTCTCCCATCACAGCCTCAGTGCAAAGGACAAAGTGCATTCCAGTTACTGTCCTCAGTCTGACTGCTAGCATAGGACCAATGGACAGAATTTATAGCAGCTCAGAGGTTTCTCTATGTTGTATTGGGTAGGGCAGGGAGTGTGTGTGTTTGTGTGTGTGTGTGGGGGGGGGTTGGGGGGGTTGGGCAGGGGAAGTGGGAGGATGGAGGGCAGACTGGCTTTTTTCTAGCTCCAGGAGTAGAGGAAAACAAAATAGTTGAAACTCTGCAGCATGAGTTTTGCACTGGGTGCAGCTCAAATAGACTTGAGAATTAGAGACAAAGCGAAAGAAAACCAGTAATGCTCTACTGTATATGCTGTCATGCGGGGACTGTGAGGAACAAGCACAAAGGGCTTGGAAGGATGATGAGTGGAGACGATTGACTCAGAATCACTCCATAGTGTAAATGGGAATATTGCTATTTATGGAAGTGGTCTACATTGAAGAGAAGAGTTTAGGAAGAAAGTTGGTGGCATCAGCCAAGCTTGGAATGGAGCAGTTATGAATTTGCCAGCATCACACACACATATTGCACCATATGATCCCATAAGTGCTTCTTTTGTGTTCGCAAGAATGTCTGTGAAAAATAAAAACATTAGTGATGACTTGTGCAAATATCTGTCCATAAAAAATGCACCGCAAGAAACACCAGTGCAGGCACCTTTCTTGGACTTTCTCTGTTTTTCTATGTCTAACACTTTTCAACTTGCTGTAAATCACTGCACACAGACCACGGGTAGTTTTTTAATGTAACTAACTTGCTCATTTACATTATAAATGCCAGCCATTGGACAGTGGTGGACGCAAATGACATGCAGGTAAATCCTTCTTTCAGAGATTCCAGCCAAAGTACCAGTTGCCAGTTACCTGGAAGCATTGCTGCCCTTAAGTCTGGTTTCAGTATGAGTATGAATGATTAAGATACACCACAGACTTTTCTCCACAAAAGAAACAGAATGACATAAGTAACATCACTAAAATATTTCTTCAAAGAATGAATGCTACTTGCACAGTGAGACTTGAAAGATTACATGCAGCACCATGAAAGCATTTTAGCTGTTCCACGATATAATGTATAATAAACACAGCCAAGTATGTATAACCCACTGGTGAGTTTGTGTTGCACATCCTCCTCTATGCTCAGTCTACTGACGATCAGAATCTATCACAGCCTCGGTTGGAAGACTGTTATCTTCAGCTCTAGCCCTATTGGCTAGCAACTCCATAGGTCCCCAGTTCATCCCCTAAAATGCTGACCAAAATGGTGGCCAGCACACATCTAATTAGAGTTCTCAAATTACAGAGACAGTCATGAAATGGAGAAGGCTGAGACTTTACCCACAGGAGGAGTCATCTGAGATTCACCTCTGGCTGGGAATCTGAGCAGGAGATCCTTTAATTCAGCAAGGCAAAAGATGGAGGAAACATTTGGCAAATGCAGCAGGACAACCCCATTAGATTTCAGGAAAGAGCATTTTGGAGAGCTAAGAAGACCAGGGTCTTATCCTGGGAAATGCCAAGTACTGTCTACTATGGGCTGAACACCCTGAAAGCCAATGACAGTGGATAGAAGAGTCATCATCTGGTACTCTGCAAGATCACGGTTTGAGAAAAAGAAATGTGAAAAGCCACCAGCACAGGACAAGCCTGCAGGAACCCAAAGGCAATGTGCAATTACAGTGCAACTGATAAAAGTGCCTTTGAAACAGAAGAGACACAAGCAACATATTGAGCTTCACAAGGGACACCTCAAAGATATATGCCAGAGATGGGTAACTGAACAAGTCAATTAGGGCTTGCAAGGAAAAAATAAGGGGAGAAAAACCCAGGTGAATCCAAAAAGTTTTCTACAAATATAGCAAGGTATAATGAAGCACTAGAGAGAAGCAGCAGATCCATTAATAGCTGCAGAGGAGCATGTATCTAATAAGGAATGTGCAATGCTGAAGACTGGTTCTTTGAAAACCTGTTTTTGGAAGGGGAAGGGGAAGGGGAAGAAAAGATGTTTGAAAAGTCAGGGAGTAAGGGAGATCCATGCTCTTCTGATGAGAATTGGGGCTAGAAAGTGTGAAATTCACCCCTGTGCTGAGAGCTAGGAGAGATTCAGTTCCAGAGACACTAACTCCAGGGCACAAGCCGATGCAAAACCCAAACACCCATAGTCCCAAAGGCCTTACGTGGGCATGCACAGTGTGTTACAATCCACCCGTGAGAGAAAAGAGTCACTTCACGGGTTGCATTGGTAGGCTGTTGTAACACCAGGAGCCAGCCATGAGGGGGAGACATGATCACAGGTAATGAACCAGTATATTGTATTCATCCAGGTGTGACGCTTCTGCTGTTGCTAGCATGCGCTTCGCTCTCATTGTCTGTACTTCTCCCCCGTATGAAATTTTTCAGCCATCCAATCAGGGAACGGAAACAACCTTGTGCGATGGAAGTGGGCAATCTGACCTCCTAAATGCGAGTAGTTACTTAGATGGTAAGCTTTTTGGAGAAGGCTCCCTCTTTGTATAGCACCCAGCACACTGTGGCCTTATGCCATGACCGAGGCCCCTAAGGGAACCACATCATAAAAAGTAAAGAAGACAGAGGCATTTCCAAAGAAACCAGAGGTACAAACATATCCTTCCAAATGCATTAAGCACATTCCTAAGGGCAAGTAAGGTGTTTGGAGGAAGTCAGGCTAGTGGACAGTGGACAATCTGAAGAAAGAGCAAGCTCATGTCTCGATCCTGTGTCATTATACACAGGATCCCAATGGCTTTATTGATCCTGTCAGCTGGTGTGATATGTAGACTCCTTTGCAGGATCTGGGTCTAACTTTGCTGTGTCTGTTGCCCGGGACAATCAGCTTGTCTGGGTCTAGTTAGAGAGGAATCTGCAGTCTCCTCATGATACGGTTAGGATGCAGACATACAATGCATTTATTCCAGAGTAATTTGCCTTTACTCTAGAAGTGGACTGGGCATGTGACATGCAGCTTCACTCCAGGGAGAGTCAGTCTGGTTTGGAGAAAAGTTACCCCTTGAAAAACCTGTAGTTACTTCACCATCTTATAAATTATACCAGCTTAAACCTGGAGTGCCCCTGGCTCTAGGCCAGTTCAATACAGGGCAGTTACTTGCTCAGCAGCTGCAAGTGCATATTCCCCTGTCAACTTCTGGTAAGGCTATGTAATAGCAGCCTATAGCCTGCTACTCTGGAATAAAGCAGCAAGTTGATATAAATTAGACCAGTATAAATATGACATGTACCTGTACCTGAAGAGAGCTATTTCCTGCTACCACTCCATTCTGGGGAGGGAACATTTCTTTTCTCTCCAGTCCATATTTCACTGGTAGGACAGGGAGTGACTGCTGAGCAGAGTAGGCACAGAGATGTCTGAGCTGCTCAGATAGCCACTCAGGAAGCAAGGCGCACAGTGCAGTATTTGTATGCGTGGAGTAAATTGTGTTGGGCCATTTGGGCTGCATTCTACCATCCTTCTTCTTGATTTATTTAAATACTTGACCAGAAAGCGCCTGAGCAGCTGAGCTATTCCGCGTTCCTAAAGAGATTTTAATGGCTTGGTTAAAAAGAAAAAGAAGAAAAAAAGAAAAAAACAAACAAACAGAAAACCCCAGTGGTGTGAAGCCAGGGATAATAAAAATAATCAGAACATGTGTTTTATGGCTAGCCTGAAGGATACAGGCTGCCTCCTGCCCTTGGAAGTACCAATATCCCTAAGGCAATATGCACTCCCTGAAAGTCCCACCCTAGAGACTTCTACTTTGGGAAAGTCCTGGTTTCTCAATAGGGGGCTGAATGGCTCCTGTTTATGTGAGTTGGAGCTGTGAACGCTCAGCTATGAATAACCTGGATGGGGTTTGCCTTCCTGTTTGGAGATGGTTTGATGCCAGGTTTACTAGCAGGGTGGGTGAGACACTGCCACATCCCCTGGCTGCAAGACTGGCAGGACATGGTGTCTTCAGCTGGTAGTCTACCTCGCTAGGAGCCAGGTAATAAATGGGAACTCCAGGGATTATGCAGAGCCCAGGGAAGTTGGTGTGGGTTTCTGTTGACTTAGTGGGCCTCAGGTCATGACCCAAGAGTTGTTTGGGATGGAGTGAGATGTGCCCATGGGAGGTATCCTCCATCGAGATGCTGAGACTCAGAGTTGGGAGGATTTTTCTCTGTGGAGACCTCAGAAAGGTGTTTCACCTTCCCATGGAAACAATGAAATTTCCAGCGAGGACCCAGTAGACCTGATCAATATTTTTTGCTTTCGCAGTCAGATGGAGCCTTATTGGACCTTTCTCCTTCTCTCTTCCTAGCTTTTCTCAGAGCCTTCATCAACAACTGCCCCGTTCTCCATCTTTACTGTCAGAAGCAAAGTTCCTTTGTCCCACTGAACGATATGGATTTAACTATCTCTGTGCTGATCTTGATTGGTCTACAGCCCTTGCACTGAACCTGCCACCATACTTCTAGTCAACATGCTTTTTCAATGAAAGTTTTTTCAAGAAAAACTGAAAGTTTGAGCTTTCATCCAAGGAGAATCGTCTGCAAAAACAGTTACTTGAAGACAATTTTGAAGGGGAAAGAAGGAATTTCACGAAATATGATGCCTATCCCCCTGAACATCTTTTGATTGCTGAAAACTTAAAAAAGAAAGTTGGCCAACAGCCTCAAAAATGTAAGTTCCCTGTTGATGAAAACTGCAAAATTTGGGGAGAAAAATTTTGATGGAAAGGAAAACTTGTTTTTGTTTAAACTTTTCATGGGAACAAAAACCATGTCTTAGCTAGCACTGTAGAGAGGGTTAGCCTTTCTTTTATCCAGCCTTATTTTCTTCTTTACCCATGGTGCAATATCTGATTATACTAACCATGCCACATTCTTCTTCCACATAGCATGGCTCTCTGGAACCTTGTATGTCCTCGAGCAGTGGCCCTCAACCGTTTTAGACTTGAGGCAACTCTAGATAGACTCGAGGCACTCCTCAGAAAATGCCAGCTCTTAGTTTTCACTTGTTTCCTTGATTTAGTTAGTCCCAAGGCTGCAACAATCATTGGGACACCTTTGGTGTAGCAATAGCTTTCCTCCATTCTTCCTGGTCCTTTGCAATCCTTGTACAATCTGTCAGTTTTTGATGCTGGTGGTTCAGCTTGTCTTAGGTCGTCCTCTTCTTCTTCATCATATGTAGAAACCCACACGTAGAAAGGATCTCAAGGCATCCCAGAGCACCCTAGATGAGAATCACTAGAGAATCCATGAGACCTTTTCTGGTTGTACCTTTGTCCTACTGACAGCCCCTGTTGGGCATTAGGCTGTGGGCGCCAGATGCTATGGGTAGCTCTCCCACACTGATGTCCCATGGAATCTAAATGTTTCCTTTGATCCTGGCACAGACCGATGTGAGCTCGGAGCAGCATTTCAGGTCACTCAGTGTGCAATCTGAATGGATTTTGCTTGTCATCACTCAGGACAAAGACACAAGGGCATGATGCCAGGGTGGCAGTAGCCTTGCAATATGGTCATGTTGGTCAACCCTGTGAGAGGAAACAGGAGTAGAAGCCACACAAGGAATGAGCAGGGAGTGAAGAGTGATAACAGTTCCCTTAGAGGAGGATGGAAGGGCTGTGTGGCTTGGGTGGCACGGTGGGTTTCGTGTCCCCTATTCCTGGTAGTAGTGCTGCTCCATATCTCCCTCAGTGTGTCAGTATAGACAGTGAGCTCTTGAGGGCCTTGTTCCGTGTGCTCAGCCAGGCTTGGGGTATCTTGGCGCTGCTCCTTAACTTGAAACATGGCTCAGCTGATCTAAACTTTGGGAGGTCGTGGGGCCTGGAGACCTTTCTTCCTGGGGCAAGCTAGGGTGAACTCAAATGAACCAGGGACATTAAGACTATAAATCCAACCTTCACTGACCTAAGAAAAGGCTTTGCTAATCCCAGTGGAAACCAGGCCTGTTTCTTCTCCCCTTCAGCCCATGCCTTTTCCCTATTGTTCCCCATTTCCTATTTCTCACGTGGATGGGCATGCGCAAGCGTGTGTGTGTGTGCATATGTGAGAGCCAGCACTGGCTTTGTAAACACTGTTCCATTGCAGCAGAATCTGACTTCACTGACCTAAGAAAAGGCTTTGCTAATCCCAGTGGAAACCAGGCCTGTTTCTTCTCCCCTTCAGCCCATGCCTTTTCCCTATTGTTCCCCATTTCCTATTTCTCACGTGGATGGGCATGCGCAAGCGTGTGTGTGTGTGCATATGTGAGAGCCAGCACTGGCTTTGTAAACACTGTTCCATTGCAGCAGAATCTGAAATGAGAACGAGCCTGTAGGCAGA
>NW_005842186.1:907489-921663 GCF_000455745.1 Alligator sinensis | reverse complement strand
AGGAATGCTTTGCAAGTGTGAAGGCATGCACCAGCTCCTCTGTATCAGTCCCTGACAACAGCCAGTGTTATCAAGAAGGTGGAGTGCTGATGCACCAGTAAGTGATGGGTCAAAGGCAGATTGCTGCTCAAGGCTGATAGCAGTCCAGCCATTGCTTGAGTTGGTGCAGTGCACTGGATGGGGTAGAGGTGGAAATCTCCATTAGGGGATGGAGAAGGATGCCTTTTACCTGCTTTGGTTGGAGGGATAATTTAGATTAATCAAGTCTGATCCAAAGCAGCAGATCTCCAGCACATCACGGGACCAAAAAGTATGTGTATAAATGCTAGGTGTCCACCTCTCATCAACTTGACAGACACCCAGCCTGCAGCTGACATCAGCAACGGCAAAGCTCTTCTTGACATCAGGGGGAATGGACCCGCAATGTACCTCTCAGGGTCAGACAGCTCAGTGGTTATGTGCTATGCTTCCTTGGGTTATGTGTTTTTCACATCTGTTCCAGCTATTTTCTGATCTTGCTGCTCTATCTTGGGAATGATAAGTGGATTCCTTTGGTGCTAAGCTCAGGTGGCACATCAACCATCCCTCCATCCTTCCTTCCCTCTGTCCCTTACCTCCTGTGGCCTCATCAAAGCATGCCAGCACCTGGATGTGTCCTCAGATCCTCAGCTGCACCTGAGCTCTGTCCTGAGGATAACTGGGACAGAGGTGGGCAACTCTGTAGTTCTTGGATTGTGGAGTGAAGAGGGCCCATTTCACCCCTGATTCTAGTCAGATGGACTTTAAAGCCCATTCATGAAGACTGAGGTTTGCTGTAGCATAGTCTGCTCTGTCTAGCTCTGCCCCACTCAGAGACTTTTATCCAGCCTGAAGCACCTTGGGAGACTGGGAAAGGCAGATGTCTGGTCACGTAGTGCCACCTGGAAGGGTGAAGAAGGGTCTCAGTATCCATTTCATTATCTTCAGAGGACAGCTGCTTCCCATTTTCACAGCAGTGAACTCAGACTTGGTCCCACTGGCTCAGGTGTCCAGGCCATCCAGAGCCTCCTTTGCTATCAAAGTGCTAACCCCCATGTTCACTTCCAATAGAGGGTAGTGTTCTGGTCTAAGCCCCAGAGAGCAGGTTTGTCTGCGGTGCTCCTACCATGCTAGACATGAGCAGTTCACTTATTCCATCTACCCAACCAGAGCCAACTGGTTGGTCCATTTATGAAGACAACTCCCAAGTGCAAGGGCTTCAGGAAATCCTTGAACACCCACCACTGTTGCCATGCCATCACCTCCATCAGCACCACATGCACCACCATTACCACCAGAGGAGACATGGGTGTGATCCTGCTCCTGCTAACATTATTTAACCTATGTACTGTAGATCCTAGGGAAAACAACCTTCCAAAGCATGCATTGATGCAGCTGGTAATGTATGTCAGTTTGTTGCCATTAGATATGGATTTCAACCTACTTAATTCTCTGGAAAAACCATCAATGTGTCCGTTAAAAGATCCACCTGTATCTAATTTTTAAAAACATCTCGAGTATTTGGGGGACATTTCCCCATTGCCCGTCATCTTTTCAGCCTCTCACATCTATGCTATGCAGGTGGAAAACAGTAATCAGAAAGCCAGTGGTTTGTACCCTGATGTGCTGGTGCGTACAACAGCTAGAGCAGTCTGTCTCTTGAAGTTGCCAACACAATAGCTCGCTATCATGTAAGAATTGTCTTGATACAGTTTTGCTACAGGCAGGGTGAGCTCAGAGAGTAAATGTCTGCTTGTTTGAGCTGCTTGGGTAATGTTTCCATGGGAGCTTCCTTTGCAGTGGATGCCAGACTAGTAACAACCCGTGTTAGACAGCAGTGGCATATCAGACCTTTTCCTTTTACAGCTGATTGTGAGATCGTTAAATGGAATTCCAACTACATATTTTTTCATTTCAGCCTGGCTTTAACAAATGCTTCTGCCTTGTCCTTTAGATGGACAGTGCGAAGGGGCAGATGAGGCAAAGGATCCTTGGGGCTGCAGAACTAGACAAGCATGGATGGTGCTGGCTGGGGCACAGACCTGAAAAAAGGCCAGACCCACTCCTGGTGACTAGAACAGCTAGGCAAAATTCTGGCCCTGACTCTGCGGGAGATGGTGAAGGAATCTCTTGGGTAAAAGGGGCAAGAGTCATAATAGCCTTATGCTGTGGGGAGTAAGAGCAAGTGAAGGCCTCATATAGGTTTTGTGGGAAGAACTAAAGGGTGTGAAGATGGGAAGCAGGTGCCCTGGGAGGTGGACAGGTGGGAAGGGGGCAGAACAACTGACTTCATGATCTGCTTGTGCAGGAAAGTATATGATGTGGTGGCCCATGGTAGCAGGGGACTGGACCTAATGATCCAGAAGATCTCTTCCAGTCCAAGGTTTCTGTGACTGCTGCGGTTCAGGAGGCTCTGTGGACCTGCAGACTCTACTCAATGTGGAGTTGACTTGCCTCAGTTCTCCCCAGAGGAACTGAAGTCTCCTATGATTTAACTAAGCAGGCAGGTCTTTCTGATGGAGTCCTGTTTTCTCTCTGTAGACATTAAGAACCCCACCATGGAGCCACTGAAATAGCTACTGGCCCTGATGCCCTGGAAAAATAAAGGACACCTGAGGGAACCATTCTGGGGAGCAGAGTGACTGAAACTCCCAGAGGCAGGGCTGTCTAGACACCTGTCCACAGCTGGGCAGCTCTGAAGGCCAGAGGTTGCATGTGGGGCAGGGCCAAGGTGAATGCTCTCAGGAACTTCCTGGAGCAGGAGAATTGAGGGAACACTGTTGTGGCCATCCCTGCATGACGGACATCAAGAAGTCAAGGTCTTCTTCATCCTGGAAACGTTGTGGCCCTGAGGGTCCCATGGTGCTTTTTCACCCTGGGGTATTGACCTCCTCTCTACTGTACTTTTTGTGTGCAGTGGGCCGCTCAGATGTCTCTCACCATCCCAGAGGAGGGTACATTTCCCCGGGGTTGTAGGTCTTCAGCCAAAGGAGCCTTTTGAGGGCCTTTGGGCTATCAGTCACTCTGCCTATAGTGGACAATGTCCCAATTCTCCTTAGCACTAGTGAAGTCAAGATGGTGGGTGCCCAGATGGCATAAATCTGCCCAGCTCCATGGAGCCAGTCAGGTCAGATGTCAGAGCTTCTCAGCTGAAGCCAGTACTTCATTGCAGCTAGAATACCCAGTGGAGCGAAGGTACATCTGCATGTAGCCAGTGTTCCCAGGGAAAGGTGTCCTTGGGCATGCCCTGCTCACCTGCTCCTTGCAACCCTACAACCCCAGGTAAATGTACCCTGGGGTCCCCCAAACCTGGAAATGCAGTGATAAGGCCACTCCAGGGCCACGCCACACAAAAACTCTCCAGCCTCCCAGAGAAAAGGCCCTGAGTGTAATCCAGAGGGAGGGGAAGGCCTTTGAGTGACTTCACGGCATCATGTCTAGGTTTTCCACGTGCCAGACAGGTGCAATCAGGAGTTGTGCAACTGGCCTGTTCTTATTCTCAGTGAAATATCAAAGATCCAATTTAGGAGAGGATGTTTTCCCTTCACCACTTGATGGACCTTTAAGAACTAGCTAACTAACAACACCCCCCCCCACCCCCCAACTCCACTTCTTTGCTGGATTGCAGTTTCCAAATGTAAAGAAAAAAAGTCTAAGAATACAGTAAACGGAATAAATATTTCATCAGCTGTCGGCTTTTCAAAAGGAGTGAGATGAGTAACCTAATTCAATCAAAGCCCAGGCTTTGAACTGCTGCCTCGTTTTTAATAAATATGTTTTTTAAAAATGTTAAATGAAAGAAAGGAACATCTGTAAGAAAAGAAAGAGGACATTTGTTTTTGAATGTCTGTGCCAGAGTGGAGCGCGCGTCTCTGCGTTGCGGTGATAACTCGGGGTTTTGTCATGCAGGGAGGGGAGCGGGTAGCAGGCGGCAAGTAGGGGGAGGGAAGTCCTTGCAAGCTCTTGCAGTTTCTCTTTATTCATTCTGTTTTCCCCCAGGACATGCAGTGCCTGAAGATTTGGAGAAGGATGGATGCATCTGGGGCTGGTCGCCATTGGAAACAGGGTGCAGGATGTGATGAGCCATTGGTCTGATCAGCTATGGCAGTCTGAAGGCTCTGACATAGAAAGGGCCTGCTTGTAAACAGGAGGAAAGCTAATGCATGGAGAGACCTCTTTATATTCCCCTGTGGGGATCTGGCCATTGGGTGACCTCCTCATGGGCCTTTAGGACAGCTCTGTGTTTACTCTTGGCGCTAAAGTTTTAAGAACACCTCCTCCTCTTCCCCTTTTTGATGAAATGGAAACACACATAGGAATATGTCTGTTTATGTTGATATATTTTGAGGAAAAGGGGTCATTGAATAACTGAAAAATACTCATTTATCACAATCCCCAATCACATAAACAAGAGTGAGCTTGTAAAAGTAAACGGTGTTCAATAAAAAAGCAAAAAACATCCTAACTTTGCACCAACAATTTGGATAAGATTGACATTTCTTTTCCCCTAGGAAATAAAACTCTGTTGTATCTTTGGTCTTAGCACAGCATTAATAATCTGAGGAAAATACATAGATGCAGCTGAGTTTTGAACAGACAGGCGTGTTCACTCCACTGCAACCCAACCTCACCCATTCTTCTTGGTGAAGTTTGAGTGGTTTCTGCAATCGAAAGTGAAATGCCCTACTGGAGGGCTTCCCAGCTATGTAAAGGGATGCTATCCAATAGATGTACCCTACAAATATATTTCCTAGTGTCACACAAAATGTTCCCATCCCTGGACAGCTGGGAGAGGAGATACCTCAAGGTGCAAGTTGAAGTCTGAGGCTTGTCAAGCTTGGTTGTAGAGCCTGGGTTGCAGCTTGAAGGAGCCAAGGTTGGGTTATAACGAGAGGGAGTTTTCTAGCTTGGAATCACATCTCTTCCTTGGTATTGTGTCACCTACGGGGCTATTTCAAGGAAGGGCCCAAGGTAACAGGGAGAAGGGTTAGACATTGGTTTAGAGGGGATTCACAGGACTGGCTGTCCAGGGAGCCAACCTGATGCCTCTGTGAGAAGACGGAAGTCAGGGGAGAGGAAAGAGGAGGGAATCTGGAGTGATAATGAATGAATGAACCTTGCAGCGTATCACTTCACAGTACAGTATGTGATGGAGACAGGAAGCATGGCTGTGCAACCATGCTCCCCCTTTGTGGCACCGATGGAGTCTGTTGCACCTGCAAGAGACTCAGGGTGAAGGGTGCTTGAATATAATGTCCATGGGTGAACCCAAAATGGTACATAGGGGGCGTTATTCAAAGGTTGCTGGCATTGTTTTTGCAATGCTGGAGGCATGGTGCCCTCTAGGAGCAGGTAGTGGTATTGCCTGGGTATTGCTGGACTCTCAGCTCTCTCTGGTGGCAGGTAATGGTAATGCCCCTGTGTTCCTGGAGTCTCAGTTGTGTTTGATGGCTGTCCATGCCTGGTTGGAGCCATTACGTCTTTTATTTCTTCTCCATTGCACCGATTTCAGAGCGTGTATAACTGAAGCTTTTGAAGGTGATGTTGGCATTTACTCTCTTCCAGCCCTAGGGGTGCGTGTGAGTTGGATCAAAGAAATGATTCGAGAAATCCCCACTGAGAAGAAGCTTGGAGCCCGGCACACCTGCCTCTGCTTGGATGGGGCTGTCATCTTACTGCACAGCAGGTCCATGCTGAGAGATGGCAGGGACTGAGAAATACATAAACAATCAACTCATAACTCAGCCCCTTCCTTCCCCCAAGTGCCGGTCCCTTTGCACACAAATCCTTCCATTGCCTTTGCTGTCACAACTGCGGTCCAGGCACCAGCTGAGCAGACCCCGTGGGCTCTGCCAGGCCCTGCTCACCCGACCTGCACTCCAGATTGTGATGCTCTTTGATTCCTTTGACTTCACTTCTCCTTCTCATCTCTGCCTGCGTGACTCTATCCTGCAGCCCTGCTTGGTACAAGCAGAGTGAAAGGGGAAGAAGGAAGGGGAAGGTGAGGACTGGAGTCTCACCGCAGAACTTCCCTTGCTTTCCCCAAAGCAGCAAGGTGGCCAACACTCCTCACCCACATCCCCTCTACCCCTCAAAGGAAGCATTCAGTTCCTTCCCCTACCAATTAGCCAATGCAAAGAAAAGAGGGAGTCTGATATGAAATATGCTACCTTGGTCAACATCAGGAATTGAACCAGCAACTTGAAGGAACAAATCTTTTATGAAACCACCAGTTTCTTTACTGGCTAGCATACAAGACTCAGATCAGCTGCTAGCCAAGGCAAAGAGCTAGACACAGCACACACCCAACCTGTGGGTCACCCTTGCACTCTATTCTCAGTTTAGCACTGTGCATCTCGGTGGCTGTAGGAATGTGATTGCCAGGGATCCTGGTTTTCTCTGATTAAAAAAAATCCCCAGTGTTCAGGTGAAAAAAAGTAACCCAAAATCCACATGTTTTCTGTGATTAAAATGAAACACCTCTCTCTTTATATATATCTATATATTAGTGGCATTTCATTTTAATCACGGAAAAATGTGGATTTGGGGTTACTTTTTTTAACCTGAAAATTGGTGGTGGTGGTGGGGTGCTTATCAGGGAAAACCAGGATCCCTGGTGATCACAACCCTCAAAGCCCTAATCCTGAAGACCAAAGCATGTGGCTCTGAAGACCAAGATACATTTGCTGATGTCCTTCCATGCCAGGCAGGAACATAAACTATTTAATTAAAATATCCCTCGTTTCCTGTAACTTTCCATGAAAGGAATTTGTTTCAGAGCCTTGGCAGGAGAATTTCCCCCAGGGCTGATAAGGAGGCTCCTGTCTCTGTGGGAAGTCACATTATTCTCTCTACTTTGTTCTGTGGGTGTTGGGTTTTGTGTGTGTACGTTTCCTTCTGTAAGGGGAGAATTAATCTGTTGGGACAGGAGGTGAATATGGAGGGTCCTTTATTATTGTGCCTCCCTGGTGAAAATAGCCCCCAACATTAAAAACCGACCTACACTACACTACAAAGGAGAAATCAGAAGGATGGACACAGTGCGAACAAGGCATGTGCAAGTTGATGGAATGAATCAAATACAGGAGAACACTGAGCCACGAGTGCTGCTAAATCAAACCCCACTCCTATCCTCTTAGTCTACAGAGCCCTTGATGCACAGTTAAGCCTCATGGGTTTCCAATACATTAGTGCACCTGGGGTGGAAGAGGGGTGGAAGACTGGGGCAGCAACTACAGGCACTGCTTTTAGGGGAGGAGGCACAAAAATAGCCATTGAGACAGCTGGTGGCTGGCCACGCAGCCAGGGTTGAACACAGGCATGGGCCAACTGGGTGGCCACCCAGGGCCTGGACAGAAAGGGGGCCCAAAAATGGTAATTTTATTATTATCATTATCTCTGGCGAAGTGGGGGCAATGCTAAAAGTTGACCGGGGGCCGCCAGGAGTCTAGGTATGGTGCTGCACGCAGCCACTGCTGGCAATGCAGCAGTGGGCACTGCCCCATGCAGGGAAGTTGCCCTGTTATGCCTCTGTCCCAATGGAAATGTTCACCTGGGAAATGGCCAGTTCAGTGAGAGAAAGACATGGCTGAACTGCAGAGAATTCATAGGAGAGCAAGGAAAAAAAAGACATATGAGAAATGGTTGGAAGAACTGGGGTTGGTTAGTCTGATTAAGAGAAGACTGGGGGGGGAATTGATGACAGTCATCAAATACAAAAAGGTTTTTATAAATAGGATGACAAACAATTGTTCTTTGTGTCCAAAAGGGGTAGGAAAAGAAGTAATGGCCTTAAATTGCAACAAGAGATGTTTGGGTTATATATTAGGAAGATATTTCTAACTATGAAGGTAGTTAAGCACTGGCACAGATTACCTAGAAAGAAAGTAGCACAAATGTTATTAAAATATTGCACATCTGTGAGTCAACAAACTCAACCCACATAACACTCTCATCTCATCATCAGACCCTCTGGACTTTTGATTTATCCTGTCTCATTATACAAGGAAAATAGGGTGTGCCATTGCCTTGAATAGTGCCCATTTTAAATCTGAGAGAAGGAAATGCTTTCTCACAAGGTGTGTGCCGAACAACGATGCCTCCAGGATGGAGCATTTAGTAGGATTCAAAAAAGGATTGGGTCACTGTAAGTGGTATTAAAAGCTTCCAGAGCTACAGTAGAAAAATACTAATGTCCTAAAGTTCTGCAATGGAGATAAACTCTCACTTCATGTACAAATCAATCCCTAACTCATAGGAGCTGGGAAGAAACTTTCTCTATGTTCACCCACCCTTGCAATCTTCAAAGAGTGTCTTGATGCCCACCTTGCTGGGGTCATTTGATCCCAGCAGTCTTTCCTGCCTAAGTGCAGTGGGGCTGGACCCGATGATCTTGTAAGGTCCCTTCCAGCCCCTAACATCTATGAATCACCTTCATTTTGGAGGTATCCAGGTGCCTAACTCCACAGAGAGTTCAGGGAAGTGCCTCCCTTGGGAGTTAGGTATCTAAATCCCTTTGAGAATCTGGGACTCTGGCATTAGCCAGGAAACAGGGCACTGGATTGAAGCACCTCAACTCTGATTGGATCAGGCAATTACTCACAGATTGAAACATAAAGGTCACAGATCAAAGCAAACTTCTAATTGCACGCTTTGGAGAGATGACCTTTCCAGTTAAATACAGCATGACCCAGATTTCCTCTGATGATCTAGCATGCTCCAATTCTTCACACATTTTGAGTCTCCATGTTACCAGCACGGGGACTTCTTGTACATGCAATAAAATCTAATGCACCTAAGTAATTCTATTGAATAGGTCCCTGCTATCACAATACTGGATCCCACAGACTCCTGTTAGCTACCAGAAAGGTATTTTAATTCCAGAAACCATTAGGGCAGCTCATTAATTCTAACTTGCCTTCAGACTCTTAATTACTTTGCACCAAACACAATGAGTGCCAATTAACGTGAAACATAGTATAGAGCTCTTTTTAATATGGACACAATGAAGTGGACCGAGAGAGCACACAGGCTATTCAAGTCTCATCACATTTGCAGTCAACACCGAACCAGACTAGGTTTTAACCCCTGCATCTAAGGTCCTGTTTCCTATAGTATGATTGCTGCTTCCCTGAGCTTTGGGGCCCTTCATAAAACAAGATCACCAACCTCTCCAGGCCACCATCTACTGCACCAAACCACTCTATCACATAACCTAAGAAAATAGCTTACTTAGATGATAGCAATAGTAGCCTGTTATCCTTTCTGTTCATCAACCAGTACTTGAGAAGTGCATTCAGAGATAGTTTTCCTGATCAACATTTTAATGCCAGGAGCTCTGCTAAGACTCATCCCCTCAATGGTGGGTTAAATCTACTGTCTCTCAGCTAGCAGCCAGCCAGCTCCCACAGAGGCCAAGGCTCCTTTCTGTAATTCTCCTTGTGGGGAAGAGGGGAAATGGGGACATCACATGAAAAAGCCATAGAGCGCGAGAGAACAGCACCCGAGCATGATATTGCTTGAGTGAGCTCTCTCGTGGAGAGCGGACTGTGAGGAGAGGTGCCAGCCAACACTCCCATTACGGAGGATCGGAGAAGCTACATATATCTGTCACTCCGCATGGAGAGCTACACAGTGCCTATATAATGTGTGCGCAGCCAGCCGCGGGATTGTGGAGAGGCTGTAATGACTTTTTCTAAACAGTGCACTTCAATGCAAATAGCTCCATGCATAATTTAAGCTCCTTGTCGCTTACACTGAATAATTATCTCTGCTTCTGTGAATAGGAGACAGGGAGGGATTTTCTTTTTTGGTCGTGGTTTTCAGTCCTGGAAAGGAGGCACTGAGGCTGAGATTTTCCAAGCAGTCAAAGGGAGCTAGGCTCCTGAATCCCATTGAAATCCACTGAGAGGCAGATGCTTCACACTCTCAGGCTCTGTTGAAAATCTCTGCCTAACTTCTGTTAGCTAACACCTAAGCCCCAGTCTTCTCATGTGTAGGGGCTTCCTCGGGAGAAAAAACAGGAAGGGAAATGTTTAACGTGGAAAGAGGGCTCACTATGGCTTCCAGTACACTCTACAACAAAATGCTGGAGCATGACGCAGGCACTGCCCATTCCCCACACACTTATTCCGACTTTGCTAATCCCAGAGTGATTCCTGCCTGCTGTTTCTTTTCTTGCTCCCAAACAGGGCCCAGAGGCCTGGCTTTCTGGGGAGGAACCTGATCATCAGGCTTGGATGTGCAGGGCCAAACTATGGATTAAAGTGATCCCAGAGGCCCCTTCCTCAATTTACCCTGGCTATAATCTTCATGCTTGGGTGGGTGGAGATGGTGGGCTGTCTATGGAAACACTGGTGCTGCCCCCGCAGCAGCCTGGGAGCCTTCTCTCGCATCTTGGATCAAGGCCCATCTTGTTTTGTCAGAACAACACCCAAAATAAGCACAGCTGCAGTCAAAGGGGTGTTGCATGGCTTCTCTCTCACCTTCTCCCCGTTCAGACCATCTTAGCCCAGCATAGCCCTGAGCTGAAAGGATTGTTCTCCACATCTTGATAAGAAATGCACACCAAACCCAAAGCCTGAGGACTGGCTGTGCAAGGGGTAGTTGGACTGCACTGCGCAGAGTGGTCATGTTTGGAATTAGTGGGTACATGTATGGGGATGGGGAGGAGATTGGACTGCTCTCACCTACACAGAAGTATACTCCAACTGCTGCCACAGAGGCCACGTCCGGCTCTCACCCCAGAGTAATGCTGCTACTATTTGGAAAGCCTCATGTGAGGCCCATAATTCCTTGGGCGTTGGGACAAGGGGAACAGGACCAGTCAGGACAATGCCTAACATTAGTAAAATTGCCTTTAATTAGCTTTACATGAGCAAGTGGCTCCTTTCCCTGGAAAAGCAAGTTTTTAAGTCCCATTTCTCTTCCTAATGTCCCTTTGCTCCCTAAGTAATTTTCCTGCAGTGCGAGAGGCAAGGATTCAGCTCCAGTTCCAGGTCCAGCCATCCTCCTCCATGTGATCATTAGCAAGGGTCACATTGTAACCGACCTCACCACGGCAATTATCTTAGCAACCGCAGACACCCGAGGGGGAAAAGGAAGGAGGCTTAATGTCCCCACCGCTCTGCAATCACAGAAGGCACATCTCTGCTACTTCCATGCCACATCTGGGAACACTACCCTGAAGCAATATTAACCCACTCAGTCCTCTAGAGCTTTTTGAGTATGTGCTCATGATACCAAAATCCTAAGAGCAGTGCCGGAGCGTGTGCTCAGCTCCACATCACCTCATTTCTGGGACAGGGCACATGGGGCATAGATGCAGGTGGATGGAGCCAGGCAGCCTCTGCCTCAGGCAGCATGCAGGCAAGGAGGGTTTGAGGGTGTCTACACTGCCATCAGAGGCATGAGTGAGGTATGGGCAGAGCTGCAGTGCAGACACTACCAGAGCTCTGCAGCCCACCTCTCTGGAAAGAGCCCTTTCTCTTTAAGGCTCTGCTTCATCAAAGCGCTTAATCACCTGCTAAACATTTGCTCAAGTGCTTTGTTGAATCCCGAATAGCTCTACTTTTAAACAGGCGAATAATCCCATTAATGTCAACATGACGCCTGGTGTGCTTAGAGGTAAGCTTGTGCTTATGTGCTTCACTGAAGCAGAGCATTAAAGACACCTCTTCGCTCCAGGGGGCTTTGGATCAGGCCCTCTCTGCCAGGATTACACCCAAAAGGTAAATAATACACTACCAGGCATCTACCTGCCTCCATGCTATGTGAGCTTCCGAGGCCCCGAGCCTCAAGCAGCCAACCTCACCCATTCTCAGCACATCCTGCAAATGCTTTTGTGGTGAGGAAGGAGTGTCTCCCTTCAACTCCCTGCATAAAAATGTCCCCCCTCCCTTTCCCCTCTTTGTGGATGAGCCTAGCACGTTCCTTACAGTTGTCTCAAGGGTCACAAAAACATTTCTGCAGACCAGCAGGACCTACAAGTCTTCTCTTTGCTATCAGCCAGCCATGTCCTATGCTGTCAGTGTCTTTGGTTAACCTAGACATGATGTTCCCAGCTTGCTCCAATTCCATTCCAGGCCCCTGATAGTTTATTTTTAGACATGCTGCTTGTAGGGCCTGTGCCTGAGTCCCTGCTTGCTCTGCAGCTCTCAGAGTCACAGAGAGTTCAGCCTTCCACGGGAGGAGGAGGCTGGTACGGGAGGCTGCACGGAGATTGCCTGGACCTCTCCCAGCAAGTTCACTGAGATGAGAATCCCCTTTGGCTTGGAGTCACTTCACAGAGCCCAGCGTGTGAAGCCTGTGAAGCAGTTGTAGCCAACGGCGGTACTCTTTTTTTATGTCAGTGTGGCCATGAAGATTGCATGCCCCAGCACCCAACTCTCTGTCTTCATTGAAGATATGAAGGCGCACACACAGGTATGCACACATGCACTGGGAACTGCAGTCCTCATAAACGGTAAGGACAAACATTGGAGACCAGGTTCTAAGAGACCTCTTTTTCAGCTGCAGATGTTGTGGTCGTTGAAGCCCCTTTACTGTACAGACAAAGAACCAACAAATAGCTCCTGCATTGAAGAACTGACAATCTAAGAGACTCTCCTTACTAAAGAGAGAAATCTCAAAGGACCAACAGGGCCAACTATACAACCAAAATGCATCTGACACTCACAACCAAGACTCAGAGTTGCTGGGCATGCATCTGTGATTTGATCTATCATCTGGGACAGGTCCTTCATTGTATTAGTACATCATTTTACCCAATCAAGGACACTGGGCGGTCACTTTGCTGGGGTCACCTGACTCCAGTTGTCTTTCCTGCCTGGTGCAGGGGGTGGACCTGATGATCTTCCGAGGTCCCTTCCAGCCTTGCAATCTATGAATCAGCTGCTTCATGGTGGAACTGGTGGTTTGACTATTTGGCACATGTGAAGTGTGTGAAACCTACTGCATTGGTAGCAGGAAGGAGGGTGGCCTTGGAGTTCAGGTACAGTCTGGAAAGTTAAAAGAAATTAATTCTGTTCTCATCTTTATACCCAGCTCCCAAGACGCTTAAGGGAAACCGTAGTTGCACTGACATCAATGACAAAGCTTGTGCTGGGCTCAGAAGCTGACTCTCATGTTGGACGCAATGGCCTTCATGGACTCACGCTGCTGGGGTGTCACAGAGTGGCACTGAGAAATATTCATAGTGCTTATTGATATCCTTGGGTTGAAAGAGATGTACAAACACTACCACTCATTAATGGTGGGGGACCAGTCTTAAGGCAATGAGGTCAGAGCAGAGATTAGTGGAGAGGAATAGTAGCTCTACTCTAGTAATGGTTTCATTGAGAATACTGTTTCATCCGGGATTTATAAAAAGACTGTGCTTTGAGTTACAAGCTCCATTTCAAATGCGTGTTGTAGGGGACCTTCCTGGCCCATGCCTCTCCCACCACCTCTTAATGCTGGGTAGAGGATAGGCAAGAGCAATCCCTGATCTTCCTAGATACCTCCTTGCTTGTCAACTCACTCCTTCAGCTGCAGTTCCCCTACCCCATGGACGCAGGTTCATTTGGCAGGTTCTACCTCTGTTGGTGGCAGCTGCAACTTTGGATGCATATCTTGCTGGGACCGTATGACCCCCTCGGGCAGGGGGCTGGATTTGATGATCTTCCGAGGTCCCTTCCAGCCCTAATGTCTATGAAATCTATGAAACTGCAGCTCAAAGCTTACAGAGCAGTCTCCCAGCAGCACCTTCTAGTGCCTGCAGCCAGAGCTGCAGCATTTGGGCAGAACTCAGGAAAAAATCCTAACATTGCAGAAAGTTTTCATAATATTTCAAGAGACTAGATTTAATGCCACAAAACTGTAGGGATTGGGAAATTTCATGAGCGTTAGCAACATGGGTTCAAGTAATGTTTTCATGCTTTCCTTTACAACCACGAGGGCTGTAAATTTACTTTTTTCTTAAAAGAATATCTGAGATGTTGCTGCAATCAAATGACTCCAGGAGCTGGGAATCCTTTATGGACCTATAGTGCTTGTATCTTAATCCATCCCTGTCACTTCTACAGTTCTCTGCAATAGGGATGGAACAAGGTTTGTTTGTGGTGACCGCACTTTTCCACCCCATCTCACATGGGCCAGGCTGTTTTTTTGGCCAAAGG
>NW_005842186.1:883945-907458 GCF_000455745.1 Alligator sinensis | reverse complement strand
AAGAGGTGAGGTTTCTTACACAAAACATTGGTGCCATTTTTGGTGCTGCTAGTTAGCCTTCTCTTTCAGTGCTCCCTACCTCTTCTCTTCTAGGGCACTGACAATACTACTGCTTAAGCAAAGGGCTGACTCCAAAAGCGGGGAAGGGAGGGAGCTGTTTTATGTATTATAGCCAGAAACTGCTGTTCACTGGGGGAAAAAATGCTACTTCCTATGTAACCTGGGACACCTCCATTTCCCGAGAGCTACTTTAAAGCAGTTGCTTAGCTATTCAGGGAATTGTTTTCCCCTCTGGAAGCAAGGGAGCGTACAGTGAGTACAGCATTGGTTGAGTAATGGGTGACACCCTGGCATGAATTGGGCAATAAGACATGAAGCGGTGTGTATTAATGGGCCATTAACACACACCTCTGTGCATCATGAAGCACCAGGCTGCAGGCCGGTCAACTTAAACTACCAGGAAGGTGCATGGAAGGGTCTATTAATACTTGGTCAGGAGCCCCAGTGCCATACTGCTTTAATTATGAGCAGAGAAGCATGAGCCTTAGCTTTTGACCTGCCTTACTGTTACATAGCAGGGGCAGGGGAGGGAGCTGGAAAGGGAACTGTTGTACAAGCTGAATTTTGAAATATATCAGGTCTAGTGTCTAGGTATTTTGAGTCTGTTTTTTGTTATCAATGTTCTGCTGGGGCTAACAGCTGAATCAGAGAGCTCAGTGTCTAAGGGTATGGACAGACAAACATGTACCCTCGAGTAATTTGCACCCTTTTGGTATACTGATATAAATTATACATTTATATGAAACCATAAAATTATACCAGTAGCAGGCATGGACAGCCGTGCAGCTATCCTGGTGCTGTTGCATGTGCTAGGTGGGTATCACTGTGCCTAGCTACTAGGTGGCAGGGGAACAGCTAACAGCCTGTTTGCCTTGAGCAAATGGCTACTCTGGGATGGGTGCAGACAGACAACACCTGAAGAGGTGTAACTTCTGCTGCAGGAGTTTTACCCCAGATTCTTTCAGGAGCACTTCTTTGGACTGGGCACAGTTACCCTGGTTTAAAGATTTGCTGTTTAGGTGTAAATATGTAGTTTGTCCAGATCTTAAACTGAAATTTTGTATTTCCACTGGATCTTCTTGTGCTCTGGGGTCATATTGAAGTTTCTGAGCCTCCTTTTGCAATGTGCCACTGTGATGCTGAAGGACAAGAATAAGGTGACTTTAAACTGTGCACATGCCACCCAGAACATGGGTAGGCTGGAGCCACTCTGTGCATTGCCCTACTTTCTGCTAGGCTCTTGTGAGTTGCCTATGGGAAGAATGGCTGTCTATAATATCTATAGAACCACACCTTGACCTGGTCCACCTCAAGCTAGCTCAGCCTCACATGTGCCCTATACGCAGGCTTGTGAGGATCAACTCCTTGCACTGATGATTCCTTGCACTGTAAAAATTCTTTCCCATCTCCTTGCAGCAAGTTTGCTGTCCCATGCACTGTTATAGGGCCCAGAGCTAGGAAAGAGAAATTCCCCCATGCTACATTTGTGTAAAGATCCAGTTCAAAGTCCCCTTATGGCACACAGTCAAGCAAACATGCCGTGAATGTCACCTTTTGCCTTGGGCAGTATGTTACACCAGGAAATCTTTCAGATCCGACTTGTAGTGTCACCATGAACTCAAACAACATCACATATTTCTTGAGGTTGCAACCCCAAAGGAGGTTGGAAAGCTACTTTCTAAGGGCCAGGACATTATCTACCAAATTGAAAGTCTCCCTTTAAAATTCAGTGATGTCTTTACCTCTTCCAGCTGGAAAGAAAATGTTCTAAGTGGAAATATAGAGCAGTTTGGTTCATGGATGTATAGCACTGGGGAATGTGCAGTTCAGGTAGTGTTCAGTCGGTGCATTTACATGTGCAAATGCTGCTGGATGGGTTTACTTCAGAGTATTTTACTCTGGAGTAAACCCACCCTGGGAAGGCACATATATGTGCATGCATTTGGGAGCAAATTTGCTCCCACCCTGATCTGCCCCCTGCAGCAGCAGCCAGGGAGAGCTCTAGGCTCCCCATGGGTGTTAGCACAGGGACTGGCAGAGAGCATGGGGCCAGGAGACAGCTGTCTCCTAGTGGGGGCTGGGAGATTGTTCCCTGCCCCCAGGAGCTGGCTGCTGCTAAGGTGGGTTCCAGTGGCAGAGCCCAAGTAGGGACAATGTCCCTCTGCCCAAGCAGCAGGGAGCTCCTGCCCCCGACTCCATGATTGGGGGCTTAGAAAGAGCTGTGGGGGATGGACAGGTCCCAACCCCTGGCCCTGATCTGCTAGTGGGGTAGCTAGCAGCAAGCCCCCAGCTGGGCAGGGATTCCCTGCCCAGCTGGGGGCTCACTGCTAGCTGCCCCACAGGTAGATGGGGCTGGCAGCTGGCACCTGCCCCTCAATCGGGGCATGGGGCTGGGATAAAGCTGTGGGGCTGGAACATGCAGCCCAGAGCTGGCTGGGGACTGCCAGAAACAGGACAGTCCCCAGACAGCTCTATGCTGCACAAGCTGACCTCCGCACAGCTGGCAGGGAACTGTCCCAGTCTGGAGCAGGTCCCAGGCAAATCCAGGCTGCGTCGGGAACTCTCCCTGTGCGGGGAGGTCCCGGCCCCAGCATTGTGATTGTGGAGTGGGGGCTGGGAGATTGTTTCCTTCCCTAGGGACTGCTTGATGCCAGGGCGTGCTCTGCCACCACAGGCCGGGCAGGGACAATGTCCCCCTGCTTCAGCATTAGGGAGCTCCCAGCCATTGCAGCATGAGGGCTGGGAGCTCCCTGCTGCTGGGCCAGAGGGACATTGTCCCCGCCCAAGCTCTGGTGGCAGAGCCCACCCTGGCAGCAGATATCTCCTGGGGTTAGGGAGCAAACTCCCACTCCCCACTGCCTGACGGCAAATTGGTTCCTGGTCAGCCGTCTACGTCTTACTTTGCAATAATTACTTGGCAGTTAACTTGCTAGTTGCATTTGCAGGTAGCAAATTAACAAACTAACTGCCGAGTAGAGCAAATTACTGCACAGTAAGGGTCTGCATGTATAAATGGTGACACTTACTATGCAGCAATTTGCTCTACTGCACAGTAAAGTGTCTTGTTTAGATGCGCCCTGTAATCAAGGAAAGAGTAGTTCATGAACAGTTCAATGAGAATGGGTTTGCTGATCCCTTCTGATACATTTTTAAATGCGAATGGTCCCGCTGATATGCACAGATTATAAAGGCTCATAATGGGCGCATGGTGCATGTGGACCAAAGAATGCAAAGAAATTGACAGGTGATTGATTGGGCCAGAGGAAATATGGCCTCGTGGCTGGAACACAGGGCTTGGCCTCAGGAGATGACGTGTCAGTTCCTGGTCCGGTGGCAGGGTTCCAGTGTGACCTTGGGCAAATCACTGAACTCAGCCTGTGCCTCACTTTCCCATCTGTCAAATGGGTTATAAGACTCCATTTCTTCCCAGAAGTGTTGTGAGGACACCTCAGGGAATCCTTGAGAAACATGTAGATGCTACCATGGAGGCGAGCACTGGAATCTCTCTTAGACAGGTTTATGGAGGCATAACTCCCTTGATTCCATGGGGAGGATCAGGCCCATTATGCATTTACAGCAAGCTGCTTTCCTCCCAGTAAAACAATACCAATACCAAAGCATTCTGGGAAACAGAACCCAGAGGCTTGTGGCCAGTGAGTGGGATTATGGCAGGCAACAGCACACTCAAAAGACTGTGCAACACTGGGAGAGTCACTTAGCCTCTGTATGCCTCAGTCACCCACCTGTAAAATGGGGTCACAGCTGTTTTTTTCTGGGTGTCATATGGCTTAATCCATTTGGGCTTAAGAGGCCTTCAGTTATCACAACAATGACAGCCACAGACATGAGGAGAAATAAATAAATACATCATTTAAGTTGTGTTTTCCCCAGGGAGAAAAATGTGGGCATTTTTGGAAGTCCTATAGGACATGATGAGGAGGGGCTGGCAGTGAAAGGGTCCAAGGCGGGACTTCTGCACGGGACAAAGGATCCCTCAGCCCTTGGTAAGCTCAGAGAGGAGTTGATAGATATTTGTCCGCTATGTTCTTCATCACCTGTGAGCAGGTCATTTCCCTCAAAACACTCTCCCTTTTTCAAAGATGCTTTTCTTTCGCCATGTACTCTCCACCCCCCTGCCATGTCTTTTTACCTTATTTGTTTTCTGTCTTTCTCCCTCCTCTCTGCTTCCCCCATCCCAACCTCCTCCCATTGCCTATCACCTCCTTTAGGAGTATGACCCAGTTCCTAACAGCTGATCTTGAAGGTGTAGCACAATTAGTATGGAGCAATTTACCCTGGCATTTAATCTGTATCAAATTTATACCTGGAGGAGGTGTGATTACAGTACCTGGCCACCAGATGGCAGAGGAGCCAGTTTGGATTGAGCAAAGGTCTACTCCAGGATCAAGGTGAACAGGGGAGTGGACCACGTGGCAGGTTCTAGCTAGTAAAGTGACTCTGCCTTATCCTGGATCAGTTGTAGGGATGTTTGTCACCTGTCTGCTTCATGGTTTCTATGTGGCAAAGTCAATTTACTATGTGGCAGGTATAGCATATGTCTGTGCCCCGAGCAATGACCTAGCCAAGGATAGGAGGGTGCTATTCATCAGAGCAGCAAGGCTCTGGAACAGGAGTAGCAGGGAAAGGAAATCTAAATGGCTCTTAGGAGCTGGATCAGTTTATGAAGGGGATTATTTGATTTGGTTGTCTGCTATGGTTCACTGCTGGGCCATGTGTACACCTACCCTGATCCCCTGAGGATACAGGTCTCTCACAGCCTCTGGCCACACGCAGAACTCTTTATTTCAAGGAGTCATAAGAAATGGGTCAGACCCTGGATTAGATCCACCTAGCCTAGTGTCCTGCATCTCACAGGGGCAGAGAGCAGATGCCAAGGGAGAGAGTCTTTATGTAGAGCCTATTAAGACCTACCCATCCCATCCCTCTGTCCTTATTTCTCCTTGTTCAACCACTGCTCTCAGCAAGGGGCCAGTTAACATAATTATAGCCCTGATATTGCTGCCTCTTCATCAGCCACTTCCCCCAACCCATGCTCCAGAGGCACGAATCCAGAGGTGGGACAGATCTTTGGCTGATGAACCCCATAGGTTCTTGCCTATCTCTGCCAGCCCTGGCCTCATCTCATGGTACCCCTGCCACGACCCATCTAACTGTATTGAGCTACCTGCTTGGCTCCCATGCTGTGGCACATATTTGCCCATCCTGCCCAGCATAGGGATATGGTGAGAGCCCAGACAGAGAAGCCGACAGTGCCTAGAAGCACTGAGCTGCAGCTCTCCCGGCAGACTCCAGCTCCAGGGGAATTCTCCCTCCTGCGCACACAGCCTTGGTGCAGAACTGGCAGTTGTTTTAATTATGGGTTTGGACTAAAAAAATAAATGTTTTAATTATTTATTTGAAGTGTGATTAATGCTTGATCTGGAGTTGCTCTGTTATGGGAGCTCTGTTACATTTTTGTATATTGGGATCTCATTAGGAACTCCCACCAAGCATGTAATTCATTGCCTTACATGCACCTTTTAGGACTCCCCTGCCACTTCGCCACTTTCCCCAGCCTCTCCCCTCTCTTCTCCCTCTGTGGCCCAATGCTTCTGGCTCTGAGATGGATCCTACAGCACTCACTGTGGCTAACACCCCTGTGACACCAACCCTGCACTGGCCAAGAGTAGGGCAGGATGATCCAACAGGCCTTTCCCCAGCTGTGCTCTCTATGGCTCTATTGGTTGCCTTGCATTACTCTCTGCTGACTGGGGACTCTGGGGACTCAGTGCAAAGTAATATGCAGGGACATCAGGGTCTGGTGTTTTCTAGGTACAGGATGGGGAGAGCACAAGCAGTAGGTGCGGACAAGTAGGCTCCCTGCTGCTGTTTTTCAGCTCTGCAAGGAGAGGATGCAGACTAGATTCACTGTGGGAGGGAATCCACTGGATGAGACAGGCTGCCAGGTTAAGAAGGACCTCTATGATGAAACCACCAAGGAGGGGACAGGACACATACTGGAGAAGCCAGCAGGCCTCTGCTCCTCCCAAGCTTGCCACGAGGCTTAGAAATATAGTAGCACCCACAGGGGAAGGCAGACAGCATGATAACACTCATGGCACTTCCTCTGAAGCTTTGCTTAAGGCTGGAGGTATTCTCTTCCCTTATCCAGCCTTGGGCAAGGTGATTATTCTGCTTCTCTCTCTACTCTACTGAGGACCTCAACCGTATCCGAGTGGGCAGGGAGGTAAGGGCAGTGCTGTGCCCCATAAACCACTGTGAACATACCCCATAGACCACTCTTCAGACATGCTGCAGGCCAAATTCGGGTCTCAACAACAGCACAGCAGGGACATGAGCCTGGTTCTCCGAGTGTGAGCTTGCAGTCAATGGAGTTCCAGTGCCCTTCCTCTCCCTCTCGTATATGAACAGAGATTAGCACAGTCAAAGAGAAGGTACTCTAAGGACCCCAAAAGCCTGACTCCTAACCAGTGCCTGACATCCTCATCTTTTCCACTCAAGACCAATAGGAAATAAGTAAATATATTGAAATCTCTTTCCCAGTATGTATACTGTATTTTCTTACATACAACACACTCTAAAATATAATATGCACATTGTTCTTGAAAGGCAGAATGAAGAACAGTTTTTTTCCCCCAGAGTTATGGATGCACAGACAAGGACAGAAGCTAATCTTCAGCTGACTCACCCTCCCTTTCCTGTGTAGGCAGTGGAATAGGAGACAGATCAAGAGCAAGCAGGGAAATTGTCCTAAGACAGGTTGTTTGCTTTGTGGAAAAAAACAAGGAAAGACAATCATTAGCACTTCTGGAGTGAAGAACAATGAGCCATTAAGTCAATCAACTCCCACAGCTTGCTGCACTGTAAAGCAGAAATCAAAGCAGGGTGAGTCTATCCCTAGCAGGAAATCAGCTTACCTGTTTAATACACGAACCCTAATTTTTGAGGGAAATTTTCATGTTATATGTGAGAAAATATGGTAATAGAAGGAAAAGCCTTTCTGGACACTTTAAGGCCTTTAAAAGAAGTCCAGGGGGTGTTGGATAATGCACTGAGATTGTCCTGCATAATGTTACTGTGCCTTTCAGGCAGTGAAACTCTACAGGCATATACAACCTCCCTGCCAATTTCCCCAGGGAATATTAGTGGAAATGTGAATTACAGCGCATGGAGGACTTGGACCATCATCTATGCTTGGTGTACTGCTGGAGCTGCCGACCCACCCCAGACTGCTCCCTTTTCATACAAGGCCATCCCTGGCTCAAGTGTGCCCTTGACAGCCATTTGGCAGCCACTTACATCACAAGCACAAAGTAAACCAGGGGCAAGGAGGGATGGTCCTACTCTGGCATAGCCATCTCTTTACATCCAGGTATCAATCTGCCTTGGGGATTCATAAGCAGCTGAACATGCGGAAAGTCAGAATTCTCATTGTCAAGGGCTAGAGCCAGAACCTGGGCCAGCACCGAGCCGCCCGCCCGCCCTCCCTCATCCTCCCACCAGTCATCTGTCACCGGGGACAGCGTGTGACCTGGGATGAACCTGCCATTCCTCATGCACTTGTGCTGCCTCTGACAGGGAGGGTTTGTGACAGCCAAAGCCAGCTCGGACTTCACCACAGTCATAGCCCACATACCACGGTCACCCTCGATGTCTCACAGATGGAAGGCTGCTCTGTAAACGTAGGCCCTGGCCACTGAGCTAAAGGAGACTCTCCCTTCCCTGAAGGCAATGTAGGGTCTGTGACCCACAATGGAGCAGTTCTTACTTCTTCCAGTGGCAGGCAGAAGTGCACGTGTGTGTGTGTGTGTGTGTGTACACATGTGCAGTTATCTTGATGCTGCTGCACCAGTAGGTGGGTATGATGGTGTCTAGCCACTAGATGGCAGGGGAACAGCTAACACCCTGTTTGCCTTGAGCAAATGCCTACTCTGAGATGGGTATGGACAGATGACACCTAAAGTGGTGTCACTTTTACTGGTGGAGTTTTGCTCCTGATTCTTTCAGGGATGAATACACATATACGCACACACATTTATTTATACTCTGTCTCATGCATACGCACACAAAACCTACGGAAAGGAGCAAAACAACACAACATCCATTTACAGAGTCACATGGGGAACTCTCCTTTTAGCAAATGTCAGCCAGTCACAGGTTACAGCCCCTGGGACTTGCTAACCTGTCTGCTAGGGCCCTGGTACACAATGTGCAAGGCCGGAGACCCAGCGTCCCCTCTTTCTGTGCATGTGCATGTTTGTGCTTACACCCTTTTTCACTTGTGGCGGGTTCTGTGAAGCTGCCTGGCCCAGTGTCACCCTTCTCTGGAGTCTGAACTAAATAGAGGCTTTGCTGAGGCAAGCAGCTGGCTATCTCAGTTACTCGAAACCCTAGTAATGCACAGGTGACCTTTGATCAAGCAGGGTGGTGGGTACTAAACACTCAGTTCTGTTATGAAACACAGCAGCACTCCCCAACGCACCTTTTCTTCCTGGATGTGCCTGGGGAGGACTGAACTCCAACCAAGGGCATGAGATGAGTTGTGCAGTCCTCTCCAAACTCATTTACCATGCTCTGAAGTTTGTGTGTGGCAATAATCTCCTTACACCTAGTGGTGAAAGTGCACTTGGAGGTGACTCATTAAAATGCATGAGTTTAAACCCACTACCCTGTGTAGAACAGTAGCTGATGCATGTGCCATGGCTGCCTCCTCTCTCATCATTCCCGATTCCCTTATCTTCTCTCTGCTCAGTGCTACCCGTACGTCCAGCAGTGCGCTCTGGAAGGGGGAAGCCATCCAGGTTTCTATAAATCTGCGTTCTCCCTGCCTGTGGGATCTTATCTGCGCCTGAGGACACCAGCTTTTTTATGTGTTCTCAGTGCAAGCAGACAGCAGCTGCCCCCAAGAGACCCCAAATGTATGTGTTCATTAATTGTACATGGCAATGAACTGGATAATTTTGAGAGAAATACCGTTACCTACTGTTAACAGCACAGGGCTGCTCCCAAATGGATTTGCTGCACTAATGTTGATTTGCAGCTAGCTCTGCCTCTTAAGATCTATATTGTATCATATGGTCCCTCTCCCCAGTGCCCTATAACAGACTGTCTGTCCTGAGTTCCCCCTACAATGCACCCTTCTGTAGAACCAAAACAGGCAAGGTTTCTTCACAAGATATTATCATCCTCTTGGTCCACATTGTTTTGCTGCCCATGACCTGAATGCTGAGCTGGGCTGCTCTAAGCCAGGGGTGGGTGTGAAACATATGGCCTGTGCCCCAGATCTGCAGGCCTGCTTGTTGGCCACTGGGCTAATGGAAACTTCCACAGAAGGCACAAGCAGCTACCTTATGATTTAATGCCTGGGTATCCCCCACCCAAGCCACTAAATCTAGTCTAGGAGGTGGCGGGGGGGAAATGAGAATGGTTTCTGGCTAATAGCAACCTGTGCTTCCTCTTGGGGAATCTTTGGGGTGTTTGCAAAGGGGTTTCCATCTGTCACCTCCACTTGCGTGTCAGCTGCTTTGGAGTTTGTGGGGTTAATAATGTGACGTACAATAACTTCCAGATTGTCCAGATTGCTGGCTGCGTCTCTCTCTATAAGCCTGTTCATGCAGCCCTGTAATGAACATGTTAGTGCATTAGTGCCTTGCTTCTGGAGAGCTGAAATTTCAGCCCAGCTGCCTTGTGCTGAGTGACCCCATTAGACAAACTAAACGTGGCAGTGCATTGACTGGAGGCAAGGATGAGAGAGAGCACAGAGGCACTTCCATTTTCCATGGAGCAGGAGATACCTCTGCTGGCCCATCATTTAACAGATCATGCTTCCCAACACAAACTGAGATCCCACATGACAAACACCTGCTGCCTAATCCCTCTGCCTCCCACAGGATGCCAGTAACTCCAATTGACTATTGTCTAAGTGTAAGAATAGGGTTTTTGGATAGCTCTGCACAGGAAACTGGATCTATGTGGCCTTGGATACGGCCACTCCTTCAAGGAGGTAGCATGCAGTTAAGAACATAACAAGCTTCATTTTCACAGGTGCTAACAACCTTTTTCCTTTAAGAGTCTTTAATGGTTCCCCTAATCAAGTTAGGCTTTCTTTTGCAATTCTGCTGTCTGTTAGCTGCTCCTGGTAACATATAGCCCCTATTTTACAGCCCTGAAGACTGTTTTTAACTCTAGCCAGAAGTGTTAACTCAGGTCAACATTAACTCAGGGGTGGAAATAGCATTCAGTGAAGCATTGGAAGCACTGTCAAAATGCTCAAGAAGACTAGACTGTTTTTTATGAATCTGAAAAAAGAGATGTACATTTAATTCTAAGAACTATAGGACTAATGAAACAACATCTTTTGATTATTTTTGTCGGGTTTGTTGTGTTTTTATGCATAATATATGATACAGCAAATTGATGCACATTCCAATAACTTTTTCTTTTGCTTTGATCTTAAACTGAATAATATAGCTCTGGGCCGCTAGCACATTAGTAATGCTTCTAATTTCTTTTAACTAAAGAAAAATGCATGTTGTGTTATATGTGATGAGGCACCACACCATCTGCACCCCACTATTCACAGTCCTAGATCCACTCATGGCTGAGTCCCTCTGCAAGCTTTAATGCTAAAGCTTAGATCTTGCTTAGTGACTTCTCAAAGAGTGTTGCAAAGCACTCTTTATTCTTCTACTGCACACCATGATTCTGCTCCTACTACCACCCCTGTACACATACACTTTATTTGTCCCTAACCTTATTCACAAGTGGGGAAATCAAGGCACAGGGCAATAACTGCTTGTCAAAGTTCAGCAGCAAAGCAAAGGAATAGGATTCAGGAATCCTGCTCTTGCCACTCAACCCACCAGACAGCATTCACCTTGGGCAAACCCAGGCGAAGTTTTCCCTTCCCAGAAGAACAAGGAAGTTTTTCCAGGAAATCTCTTTGTGGGGGATTCCCAGACAGCCTAATACCTAGAGTGATCATTCGGTTATTAGGCAAATTGTGCTGCTGGAGTTCACCGAGGTCTGCTGGCTGGGCTGCTTAGCTGGCAAGTGCATTAAACTTGTCACCCCCGTGCCACAGATTGATTGGCTGTCATCCCGTCGGTAAAGAGGCTTCTAACAAGGTGTGAAATGAAAGGCTGCCAAATGCCAGGCGCAGATGAAAATTAATAGAAGCTCTGTTTCCACAAGCCCATTTCATGCCTGTGTCAAACCTTGACCCATTTATTTATTTATTTCCGCACGGCAGGCAAGTCCTTGGCATGGCAAATGGAAGGGAAGCCAGGTGTCTGTGCTCTAGGAGGAGGAAGGGTGAGTGCTACTGCAGAGGCTGGTCAGGCACAAAAAAAAAGGATATTTGAACTCCTGCTGCTGGGGAGCTCCTGTCCCTACAGCGAGCAAGGTGCGTTTCCAGAGATCAGGTTTTTTGCCCTAACGCAATCAATATTGATATGCAACCACCTCCACAGAAGCATGGCATGGTGGTTAATGTGGTGAACAGGTTCTAGTACCAGCTGTTGGATATGTCCAGTAGTATAACTATGGCAAGGCAAGGGGGACACCAGCCATGCTCAAGAAGGGGCCTTATCTGCAGCAGGGACAACCTGGTCATAAGAGCTGGGTATGTGCAGCCCCATGCCCTGTAGCATATCTATGGGATGGGGGTGAGTGAGGTGAATGTAAGGTGCCTCCCCAGGGAGGCTTTGCCATGACAGGCACAGTCCTGTGCTTAGGAAGTGTGTCAGGGGTGGGGAGGCAGGGGGCTGGGAGTGAACAGGGCACCAGAAGTTGCTTCATGGGCTTCAGTAGGAGCTGAAGCAGTGGCCCCTGAGAGCCTAACCCTAACCCCTCCTGCTTTCAAGCGGTCTGCAGCATTTCCCCTCCCCAACCCCCCACCTCTGCCCTTGGTGCTGAAAAATCTCACTACACCTCTGGATATGTCACTTCTGCATTTTGGCATCGCTGTTTCCTCTCTTGCCCTTTTGCAATTTAGGCTGTTTCTCACTGTGTGCACATACAGCACCTTGCACTTCAGGGCCCTGATCTCAGCTGAGGTCTTCTGATGTTGCTTCAATGTGGACAACCACAAAACCACAGAAAAGGAAGCAAAGCAGGAGACAGAGCCCAACTGAAACACAATGTGGATTTTTTAACACAGCGCTAACCAGCTGCGCTGCTATCCACATCACTTGTGTGCTGATGGTTACGGACACTGGCATGTTTTAACCACACCGGCCCAGTGGGTCATCCAGGCTCAGCAGACTATTGACTCCGACACAGGCTAACACCTCCACCATGAGGAAAAGGCTCATGGGATGATTTGACTCTGGTTCAGCTGCTGTTGAACTCGATGAAGAATTTCCAATGATATCAGCTCTGGTTTTCATGCTACTTTTACATCCCCCTGGTATCTGCACTATTTCAGTAAAAGCAAGGATGAGATCTCATCGGCCAGGAACACAGCTTTTCCTTTCAGTTGAAAAAAGTCAGACTTGCAAAAGTCTCCTCCTCATCGTCTCCCTACACCACTAAAGTGTGTTTGCTTACAGAAGAAAGCTACCAAACCCACATCTCTTTGGGCTGGGTTCTCTTTATATGTTGCCCCAGCCACATCCCTGCTAATGCCTTCTCTGCAGAGTGACTCAGAGGAGCTAAGTTCATAGCCTAAGGTGGTCTGCCTCACACCAGCAGACCCTAAGGTGGTCTGTCTCACACCAGCAGACCCATCACATTTCCAGTTTCAAATGTTGACATAATCTCTGGTTGATGAGGGCAGGAACTGGCTTTTCAGCTCTTGCAGCCTGGGCAGTCCCTGAGATTCGATCAGATATTAGTAACAGATATAAAGTAGGACGTTACGAGGAAGGGGCTGGAGGAGGAATATTGAAGTAAAGTGACCTCAGAACAAGATGCAAATGCTGGTTACTGCTCCACAAAGTAGCTGGTTACATTTGACAACCTCTGGGCATGGCAGAATGGCAGATCAGGATGGACAGGAGCTGGTTGTGAGGAACCTGGGGCTGGAACAAAAGGGAGGGACTACACTCCACGACAGAGGTGCACCTGGGGAGCTCAGGACTAGGATAGTAGGAGGTGTAGGGTGGATCTACAGGACAGGATCAATTTGCACTGGTTAATGTGAGGGAGAATGCAACTAGACTGGAATAGCAGAGGATCTTATAAGTCAGCACTGAGGTTCCCTGGGAAAACTAGAACTGGAATACAAGGTGCAGCTGGTCTGCACTAAGGTGTCTGGCAAGGTTCAAAACAGGCTAGTGGGGGATGAAACAGCTGAACAGTGAAATCCACTGTCAGAGCTAGAAGAGTGGAGCCAGCGCATCACCTACCTGTATTTCACTTGCCTCTAGCCAGTGCTGTCAGCTGCTTGCTGTAATTCACTTCAAAATTAAAGCACCAAGGAGAAAAATAAGATTAACCAGAGAGAGAGAAAAAAAATAATTGATGGATGGCATAGCAATAAAACATCCCCATTTGCATACAGGACGAGCTTTCTGCCTTGGGAACTCTCTCTTTCTCTCTCACTGTGAGAAGCCGTAGGCTTGGGTTTGTGTATTAAATTAGATCAGGGTGATTTAATAATAAAACATGCACACGGGAGAACCAGGAGGCCGCTCCCGACTCATAGCCCATTGCAACAGGGTGAATAGTTACTGTAACAATAATAGTACCCCGTAAGCCCGGCATCCAAGCAAATCACCTCCCTTCCCTGGCTGATAGGAGCACAGCCTAGGGAACCGTGGATGGGTCAATTATTCAGGGGTCATAACTACTGAAGGACAGTTGTGTGCATGTTATGGATATGTCTTCCATCAGGGGTGCATGATCCTTGGTCCTGAGTGCAGAGAACCTGATGGACAGCTCTCCAAAGTGCTGCCTCCGGTGACCCTGGCCTGCAGGAAGCAGTACCTCCCATTGCCAGGGAAGTAGAGAGGAAACGTTCCCAAGAGAGCGGACAGCCGAGAGGCAGAGACAAGTGAAGAGGGATTGCGCAGAGGCTGTGAGGCTTTGAGAAAAATCAGAATAGCAAAAAACCAACTCCTGATGCCCATTAGAGCAGATTTTGATCTCAATTAAGTTGCTACAGTTTCACTCTGGCCTGGCATGGGACCTGTATCTGGCCCCTTTGAATCTTGCTTCTAGCCTTTCCCCTTTCTCTTAGCTCATTTTGCTGCCAAGAGGGTGAGACCGATCTGCTCAGAAGGCAACATGGTTCCAGGAAGGCAAAGTAGAGGAGGCAGGACAGGGAACAGGCCAACCTGACCAGAGCGCGACTTAAGGGGGAGCTCAGTGGGGCTGAGCCCTCGCATAAGAGACAACTCCCCCCCTGTAAGATTTGAAAATCATAACCTTGGGAGGGGGCGGGGGTCACAGATCAGATTGCTTCTCTACTTACGTGGACTTATTAATCAATGAACTGGTTTAAATTTTTTTGCAGCCCCCCCCACACAAGAGTCAAAGTGTAATTTGAACCCTGGACCTGACCTTGGAGCACTTGGCCTTGGGTCTTGCCTATGTTTCTTCTTGCTTCAGTGTTTGGTTTGGTTCAACATCAAGGGCAGGGAGTGACTGAATACTGCAGGGTTCAGTGTTATGTTACATGCCAGGTTTGGCCAATTGAAAAGTTCCCAGACTTTGGGGAATTCAAAATCCACTCTTGGACTGGAGCAAAGGCCAAATATCCCCCAATACTGAGGGAAGCTCTGGCATGGATCACGCTTTTGCTCAGGCATGCCTCTGCAGGGAGCATGCTCACAAACACTCCATGCAGAGGACTTCTTCAAGAAGAATTGTGGACACCAATGAGACTGCGTGTTAGGGAAGGATTTTTTGTGATATTGAGGACAAAAGAGGACACTTCATGGCAGCATGGACTGATACTATCTACTTCTAGGGATTAAAAATTCCAAACATGATCTAAGAAATAAAAGAGTCTCCTTATTAACAAGCAGACTCCCACAGGAAAACAACAGTTTAGTCTTGCGTGCAAGATCCTCACATACTAAACTGTGGCCTGAACTACTTTGGTGTGACCCATGATGTACATCTTCATGACAGCGGGAGAAAGTTCAGTCTTGCTGCTGAGAAAATGGGCCCCAATCACTCGCTTCTGCTCTGTACACATCATACCCAGAAATAAGGTGGTGAGGATAGCCTGAGGAGCCACACTCATGCTGCGTTCAAGACCTGGGTTTCTAGCTTGTTCAGGAGCACCGCATGGAGGCATCTCCATGGTATGTTTTCATTACCTTATTCCTCATGCATTGGAAGTGGCTGGGTAGGGCTTATGTGGGCAGTGGCCACTCTGCTGCCACAGGGTAGATGACCCCATACAGTCAGGATTTTTAAAGCAAGAAGAAACCATTGGCTCATCCAACCTGACCTCCTGCAGACACAGTTTTAATCAGTTACCCCTTCATTGAACCAAATAACTTGTGTTTCAATAAAGCAGACCTCCCAGAAAGGCATCAAGTCCAGATCTGAAGACACCACAAGATGGAGACTCCACCACTTCCCTTGGGAATTTGTTTTGATGGCAGGTCACCTGCACCATTGGAAGACATGCACCTCATTTTTAGTTTGCATTTTAAAGCCAGACCAAATCTGTTGGCAGTCATGCCTTTGATGGCAGTAAGAGCTTTGGGAGTTAACTAATGCTCAGGATCTCTCACTCTCTGTAATGCCCCAGTGGAAAGAAGACTGTAGCTCTTACTTCACTGTAGTTAGATCAGGTCAGTCATGGGAAGGGGCGCTATGTTGAAAAACCGAGTCTCATCTCCACTAGGATTTTACAAGGAGAAAACTATGAAACATGCTAGTTACATTGCTACACAAACACATTTTCTTGGTGGTGAAGACATATGGAATAAGGGACTTACGATTCATGACTCGTTGATCTGGAAAAAGGAGACTGCACTACAAAAAAACCCGGCACTACCCCAGTCCTGAGTGACTCCCTGGAGATCCCCTATCAATTATGTAGAAGCTGAGACACCCCATTACACCTTGTGGTTTCTAAGAAACCATGTCTGACTTTGTGGGCCTTCATTCCCGGTGCTGAAGCACAAATAAACTCTGGCAAAGTTCTCCAGAGTGGTGAGTGGAGATGCTGAAGCTGGAGTGAACTGAACTGGTGAGAGGAGTGGGCAGCTTATCTGCCCTACTGATTTGCATTGGTGCTCCCATAGTTTACTAAAAGCTCCACTCCTGTTTCTTACTAAAATACTAGAGGCCTGTGCATGTATGTTATATATGGTGCAACTGGATACCCACAGCTGCTTCATGTGCGGTGCATGCATGCGTACTTGAATCATAGGTGTGTCATCGTGTGCACTGCATGCACCTTATGCAGATGCAGTAGTGGCGTGTGCAGGGCCAGCACAGACAGAGCTGGCACAGCACACTCCCATACATCTCCAGAGAACCTTGCTTCATTGCCAAGAGACCACGCATTTGGACCATGAGTGAAAGGCCAGTGCTGGGCTAATGAGCTGAGAACGGATCCTTTTACGGTGTAATTAATTCTCAAGTGCTTGGCAGCAGGACGGAGAATCTAATATTTGTTTTTTAGCTGCACAGCGCGAGCTGAAGTAGAAGCAAATATAATTACTCTGCAAAATTCTGGATGTAGGGAATCATATATTCACACAGAGCTGAAAGCTTTTACTGGCTTTGTAAAGGGCCCTTATGGCAGGAAGGGGGTGGGGAGAGCTTAACACAAGGTAGTTGCAACCAGGATGGCATAAAAGACCTAGAGAGCTCTAAAGTGGGGTGGATGGAGCAGTGGGTGAATTCTATTCATGCCACCCCCGCCCCTTCCAGCTATAACTTCTACCAGATGAATGCTGGATATTTCCCAATGGAAACTAAGGCTGTCCCTCTGCCAGCAGAAACCCCCAAAAAGGAAAGCAGAGGATATGTAAACCTACTATTTCCTAGGAGCAAGGATCTTAAAAAGAGCACCAAGAAGTCATTTTGCAGTTCCCTACTATATATAGGGTAAGCCTAACCTACTTGGTACACACACATATGCCACATTCACATGTGCCCCCACGTGCATATACTTAGAGGAATCACCTCCCCCATTTCTGGTCTGGGAGTTACTTTACAGCACAGAGCAGTACTACAACAAAGGGATGAAATTGCATTAGGAGGGCAATTTGCAATGATGGAAACAAGAGATGGGCAAGGAGTCAGGGACAGGCTTGCACAGATGGCCCTGGGTCTTACCAGCTTGAGAGACCTCCCACTGCTTATCTCCTCCTTTGGATATTTTTGTGTCTCATTTGAAAGTAGCATTTGTCTGGCTTCCTTTAGTGCTAACCAAGATTAGATGCAACCAATGAAGGAAGGACAGATCTGTGTATTGTAAGACATCCGCCCCTGTTGCCATCACCGTTCTCTGTCTCTGTGCATCATTACAGTTAATGACTCTCTCACTGCACAAACCAAGGCTGCAGCAGTTTGGATGGATCAGCTTATTGGACCTGAAGAACACTGCTCAGAAACTTCACTTACTACACAAACCAAACCCCAATCTCTCCAAGGGGTTGGGGGTATCGCACACTGGTAGCTGATGATCATGTAGCCCCATCCATCTTCCTGGCCCCCAAATTAGCCATGGGTCTCTTACCTGCAACCCTTTAACCTGCTTCACCTGACTTTATAGTGCAAGAGAAAAATTGCACGTGCGCCATGGCAAGGACCTTAGAATCGAAGCAAAAGCGGCTCCTAAATAATCTATACCAGGTTTTACATCAGACCCCTGAATGCCTGGAGGCCACTTCAGGAGCGCTAAGACAGTTTTGTGGAGCACTACAGCCAGGGGCTGGAAGATAATGCAAGTTACACCAGCTTTGATTCACAAGATTGCTAGGGAGCTCTCTCTTAATACTGAATTACTGGCCGAGATTTGGAGTGGTCTTTGCTCAGCTGGGACTAGCTTAGTCCCCTGTTAAATTCAGAACAGCAGTGCTCTGGCCACCCCATTTTCAATCTTACCCCCTCAACTAAGGAATACTGGAGAAGTGCTATAGAGCACAGCTACGTTGGCCTGTGTCACCCAGCAGTTCCCCTTAAGCAAAGAGCATTCACAAGGTGATGGGCAGATAGCAGATATATAGCAGTCTATGACTATGTATATGTAATAATAGTGTAAGTATTGTAAATGATATGGCAAGTGGGGTAAAGTTTCTGTATAACAAGAGGGTTATTAGAATCTCTTGCATGACTGTATTTAATGTAATAGGGGGCCATGGGAAGAGTAAACACAACTGCAGTACACGAGGTCTCGTTAAGCAGCCTCAGGCACTCACTTGGAAGGTAATGGGGCGAGCTGTTAGCTTCAAGGATTCTGAACTGCACCAAATTGCAAGGCTTATTTCACTGAAGTGTGGAGCCTTGTGATAGAAAGGGCATGAAAAGGTTAAAAGGTCCTGCTCAAAAGTGGGGGAAGGCCCTGGTCAGAAGCAGCCTAGGGAGACAGGCTAACAGAGGCACTCTGTGTTGGAAGCTGGGGGTATTAAAGAAATTGGGCCTGCCTAGATGTAGGGAATGCTGAGCTTTGGAGCTTGCTTATAGCTTGGTTTAGTGTTTCTATGATGTATAGTTTCTAAAATGCTGCCGCTGTAATAAATCATACTGCATGTATTTGTAGTTTGGTCACTGCTAGTTCTGGCTCCTGGAAAATGGAGTAAACTTGTAGGGAGTGGACACAAGTCAGATGGTTGGAGGCAAGCACAGTCAATTCTCAGGAGACTGCTGCAGTCGTATCCTTAGCCAGACGATGCCCTGAGAGCTGAAACGGGATGTGTCCTTGGGACCTGGAGGGACCATAGGTGTCATTTTACTTAGGAACTCCCTCATGCCACTAGATTTTTCACTGGCTGGCATTGCCATAGTGCTGCAAAATTAAGCAGCAAGCTTGGGGGGAAAAGGGGGCTGGCAGACTGCAGTCCACTGTGTATTCATCCAGTTTCCTATAGTGCTCTCCTTTTGACTTAGGTCTTCTGCTGCTTCCCATCAGACAAGGTGGAAGAGGCTGGAGCAACCAAATGACCAGCAAAGATGCCACTGCTGAGGAGAGGAGAAGGGAGCTGTGGCAGGCAGGAGGAACAGGCCAGTCGGATCATGAGAAATGGGAGATCAACATGGAAACATAATTCTGCTCCCCTTCCCATGCTTGAGACCAGAAAGGACTTCAGGAACCATAGGAGCTCAATGGCACTTGTGATTCAGGTGTGCATTTCCTGCCCTGACAAGGGGGCTTCATTCATGGGCAAGCACACCCTTCCAAAAAAGGGATGAAAAGCCCAGTCACAACCCCTGGGTCTCACTTGGAGCGAATTCCTGGCTCTGAGGCAAACCTTGCTTCTGCTTCTTTCTGGCTGGTGAGAGCAGAAGGGAAGAAGGCAGGGAGGGTTGGGAAAGCAGGAAGGAAAGCTCCTACTGGAGTTATAAAGAAGAAGCATTACACAAGGCATTGGTACATTACTTGCAGTAATTCAACTGTGGAACAGCGACGGAACAAATACGACAAGATGCTATACATTAGCGGAGGCACAAGCCATAGCTGCTCCCTTCGAAAACAAAGCATTTGTCTTCTGACAGCAAGCGCAACAAGCCCTGAACATTAAGAAGTGGGCCAAGGGAACAGAAGACAACAACCCAAGTCTCTTTACAGCTTCGTGGATGGCAGCCATCACAGCCATCTCCTTCCCACTCTTTGCCTCAAACAAAGCTGACCCCCACCATGGCACTGGGCTATGACTAGCGCTAGGAGATGTTCACCTGCTTATGCCTATTTTGTGCAGGGATGTGTGTGAGTTAGCAGCTCCTGCAAGGTCCTCTCTGATGCTACGTGGCAAGTTCACCTGAGGAGGGGCATGGTGACGTGAGAAAGGATGGTGTAGTGATTATAGCTCTACCCAAGGACAGGTTCAAGCTGTTGCCCTGCCACAAACTTTCTGTATGACCCTGGGTTAGTTACTCAACTTCTCCCTGCCTCAGTCCACCTGCTGTAAAATGGGGGGGAATAGCTCTGCCTTGCTTCCCAGGGGGAGCTGAGAGAATAAAGACTGCGAGGCACTCAGACATTGAGTAATGGGGGCTTGCTAAGGTACATCACAGATTTGTGGCAGTTGCCAGATGTAGTCACTGATCCCCCCTCTCCCCACCCACTCCAAAAAGGGGCATACATCTGCCTTGCCTCCTCTCTGCTTCCTGCACATCTCCTCAAGAAACTGAGAGAGTATCTTGGTACCAAACTGCCCTCCATGCATGCTACTTCCATGGGGGACAGAGAGGAAGAAACCCCAGTGAGGAGCTACATGCAGGGCTTCTATGGATCATTCTCTTAAAAGTGTGGAATAGAAGGGCTGTGAGCCGAGCTTCTTCTCCCGCAAAAGGCCCGGATGCTTTCCATCACCTCACAAGCAACAGATCCCCCAAAGAGCTCCAAGGAACCCTATCGGTAACAGCTGTGTGCAAGGAGGCCCTTTGCCTCTCAAGTGCCTCTCACTGTTTCCAACCCTTCACAGCACCCACAAAACTGGAGGCTGGGTTAAATAACCTATGCAGACCATAATTTTAGTTTCCTCCTAAATCCACCCACAATGGACCAATCCATTCCTGTAGAGCAGTGGTGTTCAGCCTTTCTTCATTTGCAGACCCCTATAAAATTTCAAATGGAAAGGCAGATCCCTTTGAATTGTAAGTGAGGGCCTTTGCATACTTTTGATCGATCATAGTCATGTTTTGTGGATCCCTTAGAAAGTCTGCAGACCACCAGAGGTCTGTGGACCATGGGTTGAAAACCACTGCCGTAGAGCACATTTGACTAGGGAGAAGTGCCCACCATTCTGGTCCAGGAGCCAGGGAGTCAGCAGTGGGGCACATAGCACACTGGGAGATCCCCATGTGTGTGCACAAGGGCACATGTGAAGGTAGTGTTCAAGAACAACAAAGTACATGACACTCCCTTGTTGTGGCAGCTGCTGGCAGGGCAAAGTGGGCTGGTCACTGTCAAAATCCCTAATCCTTCCTGTAAGAAAGTCTTGTCCGATTAGGGCTGTTTTCCCATGTCTTGTATAGAACTAGCCCACGGCAGTGTAATACTGCAAGGTTAACATGTTCTACAGTCCTCCTTAGACAGCACCTTATTGCACTATTAATAGAGACCATTCCATAATGATGCTTCACAGTCTTACAGTGGCTGCTGCGGAAGATCTCAAAGCCCTTTTAATGTATTCATTAATTGAGCCCCAAAGTGACCCTCTCAGAGGGAGGTAAGCATCATTATTCCCCATTTCACAGATGTCATCGCTCTTTACCCAGAAGGGGGGTGTGGGTGGTACCCCCTGACCATGGATCCCTGGGCAGTCAGCCATGCTCCCTTCCCCCCACCCCCTCCTAGGCGGGCTTTGCTCCTAACCATCAAAGCAGTGAGGTTCTAGAGCAACCTTCCAATACAAGTAGTGCCAGAAAAAAAGATCTACTTAGTTTTAAGACAAACTTTGTCAGTTTATGAATGGATTATACAGCATGGCAGTCTGCAACAACAGGGAACTGGACTTTCTGACCCGGGAGGTCTCTTCTACTCTTAGGTTCCTATGACCAGACCTCAACCACCAGTTTAGGTTCACAAGAATAAGCGTGAGGGAGACAGGCGAGTCACTAATATTAATCTTCAGAGCTGGATTTTAAACCCAACAACATTCAGAACAGCAGATTGGGCTCAGCAGATTAAAGACAGGAGGTGGTCAGGAAAAAAAAAAAAGCGAAGAGTGAAAACACAAATTCTTACAATTTTTCACACAACTGGTAGAAATGTTTTGAAAAAAAATGCGATGAGGCTTTTTTCTTACAGCTTTGATTTGAACAATATGATTACTTTCATTTGCATTTTTTCCTTAAAATGTGATATAAAAAAAAAAAAAAGTGACCCATATTTTGAAGCATCTCTAACAGTTTTATTAGAAAGATCAGAGCCATTAGAAAACCATGATATCTTAGTGCTGCTTGGTAATGAGTTCTTCAAGGAAGGTTTTCTATAGCCATGGGTTCAGCTTAGTTTTGTACCCATCTATCTCTGATATAGAGAGGCAGTGAGAATAACTATAAGCACATGGTGACTAATAAGTGTTTATTGCCACCAGATTCAGTTAACCTACATTAGGCCATAGAAGGACCCAGCATTGGTAACTCCTGCAGACTATCCCAAATCATCTCATACAGCTTCACAGCACATAGCGCCTTTGTCTCTTATTTATTTGATTTGGGGTTTTGTCCTCTTAAAAAAAATAATCCTCTCTAGCTTCCATCCCTGTTTTGAGTTTCATGTCCATTAGTTACTATGGAAACACTGATGCCATTGGTAAGAGTGGAGCTCGGTGACACCCTCAAGGTCAAAATGTGGGTAATAGGCAATTTACGGCCTGGTTTAAAATGGATGAAGCAGTCTAGGAAAGTGGGGAGCAGAGGCAGTGATTATAGTGGCCTCAATGCATGTGGTATAAATAAATCTCAATGTATGCAGTGACCCAGGAGCTTCTTCTGCCTCCAAATGCTCCAGGTCCTACATACCTATGGGACTTATTTCTCCCTTATCATATGTCCCACCTCAGTCCCCAAGGTCAATTCCTGCAAGTACCACCCGTGTGCCAAGTTCACTGGGCAGCAACACATGGAAGGTCATTCTTGGTAGCAACCCCTTTGCTCTGGGGCTCCTTTTCCCCTTGGCCAAACCTGGATAGCTATAGGAAGTGCTCCAAGACCTCTTTATTAGGAATGGTGTTTAGCAATCCAGGCTAAGGTGGAGTCTTGTTCAGTGAGTTTGTTATATAATTATGTATCCACTTTTCTAAGTCATCTTGTTTTGTTTTTTCTGTGAACTGCCCACACCTCCTTTTGGGAATGGCTGTATGTAAATCTAATGGATAAATAAATAGATGCAGCCCCCCATGTTCACCGGGACTGTGTACACTGAAGGTTCAGGGGAACTGTGCATCCAAGGGGACTCATTTCTCCCTCCCCATGCCCAGTCCTCTCCAAGGTCTGTCCAGGAACAATCTAGCCTTAAATGCAGATAAGGATAGAGACAAACATTTCCACCTGCCCTCTTAAGCCTCCTGCACTGGAGGTCATTCACCACCAGCCCCTCTCCCCGAGGAGTAGCTTTGAGACTACATGATTGCCCTACCACACTATTGTGCGCCCTCTCCTGGGCCCCCCTCTTCTTTTTCTTGGTAGCCATTTTTGTAGCAATTGCTCAAAAACAGGTTTAAAAATATTCCAAAGATTTTACTTTAAAACCGGAGTCTGTACTACTACTTTATGGATGCTTTGATATTTTTAGACCAAGTTTTCAAAATCCATCCATTCAGTTCCAAGGGATCCAACCTATCCAGTCGCAT